>NW_028300925.1:5742500-6042500 GCF_049000335.1 Polistes dominula | reverse complement strand
GAGAAAGAGAAAATGAAAAGGAGGAGAACGAACTAACGAACGAATGAACGAACATCAGCAACAGCACTACTACTACTATTACTACTATTACTACTATTACTACTATTACTACTACAACTACTATACTGGTTTCAACGTCTCTTTGTATCACGAGAGGCTAAAAATCGCTAAGTAAAATCGATCTCACGAACAAGTGTATGTATATGTATGTATTTTTGTGTGTGTCCATGTGTAATTGCATATCTGTGTGCACTCTCACACCAACTCGTTTGTCTGTACAAGACTAGGCTTGTGAAATTAATCGAGCGGAGATAGCCGGACGCGTGCTCGGAATCACTCTCGTCAAGTTTTTTGTTTGACGCACTTCTTTCTGGTTGAGGGAATCGAATCGGAATTGCGAATCGAAGTATACAACCTCTTTTTCAAATTTATAGTGAGAACTATAAATAGATAAATACTAATATAAATCGAAATAAATACTATCCGTGTGATATTATCGCGTTATTTTCGTTTCATTTAATTTTTATATTTTTCTCAGAAATTAGCACAAGAAAATATTTCTTTTTCTTTTTTCGTGGTTCAATGATAAACAAATAACCAACGAAAATAAATCATCGAAAGATAGACAAGTAAAAATGTCTTATATTAGTGGAATAATAAATTTCAAATTGCATGATAAGTCAAGAGTTTATCTCTTGACGTTTAAGTTAATCTAGTTCGGACATATTGATTCGATTATCTCTCGAAAAAGCAATCGTTCCTGTTTTCGATGTTGGCACAAACGGAGTTATTCGAATTTATTATTAGACGTCTCTCTGTCCTAGGCGATTTTGCTTCGATGGTATAAGAGTCGGACAAATACGAGTATACGACGAGGCTCATACGTGTATTTTTAGATTGCTTGTCTGATTCCCCCTCCCTCTATTCTACAACACCCAGAAATCTCTTCTCTCCTCTCCATTCTACTTCTTACTTTTTTCTTCCCTCTTCCACCTCCTCCACCTCCACCTTCTCTTCCTCTATTTTTTTTCTTCTTGTCCTTTTGCCGAGTTCCAAACGAGCCGACGGTTCGAGGTCGACGCGAAAGATGTTTGAAATATTTAGCAACGCGTAAAAGAGAGTGGTTTGAGGAGGTGGAAGTGAAGGAGGAAAGAACCGCCCTCCCCCTAACTCCCTATTCCTCCTCTCTTTCTGTCACGAAGTCCAGGAACACGCGAGCATTGTGGGCGACGAAGAAGCGCGTTCCAAAGAGGAGGATCGTTCGTTCGTGCGTCACCGATCGGAATGTCAGACTTTTTAGTAAGGCTGCGTGCCCTGTAAGTAAGTAAGTTAAATAAGAAACGGAAAGTCCCTGGATGTGTCCTTGTCCGTATCTCTATCTCACTCGTTCGCTCGTTCACTTTATCCACTCTTTTAAAACGTGGAATTCATTAACGCGATGATGAAAGAAAGATTCAATTTCAGTTCACGTAATCGGCTCGTTGATACGTTAATTGGTATTTCAACCGTAAAGTGGGATTATTTTATTTCCCTCCATTTAGTTTCATTCTACGTTTATCGGAACACTTTGTTATCATTAATTATTCAAAGTGTTTTAAATATATATATACAATACATATACGTTAACGCAAGAGAAATTTTCAAACGGCAGGGACGAAAATCGTATCGAATTGCATTAAATCGACTTTGTGTTTCCAATCTAGAAAGCTAATCGAACTTTTTTCTTTCTATTTCTTTTTATCTCCGTCGAATAATAATAGCAGTAGTAGTAGTAGTGGTAGTAGTAGTAGTAGGAGCACGTTTCTCAGTGCAAGGAAATACGGATTTCCAATTATCCCTCGGAGATTTCACGATAGCCCGAGGACGCGTTGGAAAGTCGTGAAAAAGGTAAAAAGATAGATAGAGATGGAGATAGAGATAGAGAGAGAGAGAGAGAGAGAGAGAGAGAGAGAGAGAGAGAGAGAAAGAAAGAGACATCGTATAATGCGACTAACATAATTAAAGGAGCAACGAGCCATATCCGTATGCTTTACGTATTTTTTTCTCTTTTTATTTCTCCCTTTCTCTCTCGTATTTCTCGTAATTTGTTCGACTACGAGGCCCAAGGGTAAGCGATGTCAGTGTTAACGTTAGTGTAAAGGCTACCCTTCGAAAGGACGCTGATGGGTCTTTATCATTTTCTCTCTCTCTCTTTCTCTTTCTTTCCTTCTAATGCTTTCTATCCAATATTCTTATCCGATCGGTTCCTTTCATTGGTCGGTGTTAATTCGTTCCTATCAGATGCGTTAGTAATTCTATGGAAAATTCCCCAAACGCTTGTTGGCTACTTGATATACGAGTTTAGAATGCTAGAATAATAAACTTTCTTATGTTCCCACTTTTTGTATGTTTTTATAAGATCTGTCAAGAATCTTAAATTATATATCATTTTTCTTACCATTTATCTTTTTCTTTACTTTTCACGTATATCACGGATAAAAAGAATAATAATATACATTTTTTTTTTTTTTTTTTTAGAAAGTTAATACTTTCTACATTCGGTGAAATTAATGAAACACTTAGGTAAATTGCGATCAAATTTCTTTCTTCCCAAATGTTATTCTCATCGAGATAGAATCGATGTCAAGAGTAAAGTTTCAAGCATAGCCGGTTGTAAGATTGTTCACCGTTTACGGATATTTCGAAAGGGACGTGTAGTTATTTACTTATTTACTTACATAAGTACATACTCACATAAATACATACATACGTATATGCATATGTACATAGAAAAATATCTCTCTTGGTGGCGGTTCGACGCGTAAGGCATGTAAAAAGTAAAAGGCCAGGATACACATACACATATATCGTTTCTTTTCGATTCGCCAAAGGAAAAGGCGAAAACCGGTAGCTTTGAATTAGTCAGATGGTGCGAGTGACGCGTCACGGTTTCCAACGTGTTTGCACTTTAATTAGATCGACACGGCAGGTTACCCGCGTCGATCAAAGATATCGTTCTATGAGAGAGAGAGAGAGAGAGAGAGAGAGAGAGTGAGAGAGAGAGAGAATATGTTGACGCGCTTTACTGCTGGGACCGTCGAAAGCAAACGTGTAATATCGTTTTCACGATTATTACATTCACGCCTGAATTCAATAAGCTTCTATCGTTGCTCGCTTACTCGCAGCTGTTGCGTCGTTGGTAATTAGCATCGAGATATATCGACGATTAGTCTTTTAGAAATTTCATGTGACACGTTCGTTATAATGACGTCGTATCGTCGACATTCTCTATTTCGTTGTTTCTCGATTAGATCGATACCATAGATCGTTTAATAATTGAATATCTTCTATAAACCCCCTTCCACATCCTAATCACTCCTCCTTCCGAACCTTTTTCTGATAACCCTAGGACTTAAAAGATAAATCTTTTAAAATTACTAATATATATCGTAGATGTGTGTTCTTGTTCGATTTAATGGTATCGATATAATCGCAAATAACTCTCCTTATATTTATTAATCCTCTATCTTTCTCTTTCTTTATATAAATATATATGTATACATCTCGTTCTCGTTCTCGTTCTCGTTCTCGCAAAAGACGTTTTGATCTTTCTCTCTGCATATTGCACGATCGGTGAAACCAAACGAGCATTAAATCTCTCACGGTCTCTCGACGATCTTCCTGGATGGAGAGAGAGAGAGAGAGAGAGTGAGAGAGAGGAGGACTTTATCGTGACGAGTTGGCGTGACCCCATGAAGGTACACGTTTGACGAGAAAGAGAGAGAGAGAGAGAATGTATAAGGAATCGAAGAGAGATATATACGATGAGTAGGAGTTAAGGAAAGGAAAGGAAAGGAAAGGAAAGGAAAGAAGAGGATAAGGAAAAAGAGAGGAGTATAGGAGAGGAGAGCAAGGCGTACACGTAAGTGGTAACGCTTCGTGCATGCCAATCGTTGCTCGTATATCTCGTGGTACTTAACTCGATCGTATCTCGACCGACGTGGGGTGAGCTTGTTCGACCGCTGTGCCAGCTCCAGGACTCTTTCTTTCTTTCTTTCTTTTTCTTTCTTTTTCTATCGCTTTCTTTCTATCTCTCTCTTTCCAGCATACAAGAACAGGATGTTCGCCTTTATACTATCCATCGAAGAGATATCACGTTGAAAGATACGGATTATCCTTTTACCTTACGACGATCTCTCCCAGTGATCATAAATCCTTTTGCTGAAACTCTTGCTTTCCCGTGAAATCGCGAAAATCGTCCTACCATGTAAAAAAACCTACACCAAAAAATTTCTAGGATTAAAGATAGGAAGATTATTTCGACTTAAGTTCTTTTTTCTTTTTTGTTTCAATCTCTTTTAATAGAAACACAAATGTGACAAGTTGGTTAACTTCTTTTTATTTTTCTATTTTTTTTTGTAATTATTTTCATTAGTAATAATTTTGATGTATTTAGAAAAAATTGTTTATTTGTTAAATCATATTTTTTTTTATTAAAAATTTGTCTTTCTTAAAATAATTTATTTCTAAATTATTTGTATTACTCGTAGAAGTAAATACACTTGTCTATTTTAAATAGAAAACATACGTTAAATGTAAAACTAAAGTAATGTTTATAATAGTAAAGAATTTTTTGTTTTATCATTAAAAACGATCTCTCTCTCTCTCTCTCTTTCTCTCTCTCTCTCTCTCTCTCTCTCTATCTCACGGTGGCGTGATCATCTTTGGTTTTGAACGTAACATGCGGTGGTAAAGAGCCACAGGGCTCTCTTGCCTCTGTATGACATCCTGTTAGATAGATGGTTTGTTTTTCGGCGTCCTTAACCACACCATGAAAACCATGGCACTTAATCGAGGGAGGTCTACCAGTGGCCACATGCTACACTACCGACGAGTAGGGTCCCGACACTCGCTTTTTCGATCGGTATCTCGTTGATATCACCTTTGATTCGAATTTCCCCACTTCCATCCCTCGATAACAAAAAAATATACCACAACTATTAATAATCATTTTCGATGACTCTAATATAACTTTTCAATATCTAATTAATAAACATTTTCGTAACTTAACACGTTGCCGCACACTTTTAATTTGACGATCGTGCTTAGAAATACGAAGATCGGACGGCTATAGCCGTCATTTGCGGCAACGTGTTAAACGTATAATAATATTTAAATAAATTTTGATGAATTTTTAAATTAATTTTTAAACGAATTATTCGCGAGAGATGTTTCATCGAGCTAATATATAAAAAATAATTCAGTCGAATGAGATGAAATAATAATAAAAATTTATTCGATCATCGTCACCGTAAGAGGACGCCTGCAAGAAGGAAAAGATTTCGAGTTGGCAAAGGCACCTCGACAAATCGTTCGGACCGATCGGAATTCTGAGCATCGGTGAGTCGTCCCCTCGAGGATGACGTTTAAAGGTCGCGCGTCGTAGAAACGACATTGCGCGCGAGTTTTGAACACTCGGAGGAAAAGAGAGAGAGAGAGAGAGAAACAAAGAGAGAAGAATCGAAAAGAGGAATGGCAGCGTTGGTAGCGCCGCGTTGTTGTACCTCAAATAGAAGAAAAAAAAAGAAGAAACTAAGAAGACTAAAGAAAAAGATAGATAGATAGATAGATAGATAGATAGAGAGAGAGAGAGAGAGAGAGAGAGAGAGAGAGAGAAAATAGTAAGGAAGTTAGGAAGAGGGGAAGAAAAGGGAAGAAGAGGGGGACCTTGAGAGATCGCTCACCGATTGAGCTCGTCTACTCCCACGCAATGTAAAACGATGAAGTCGCGTAAGTCTTCGCGAATCCGTCTCTCTCGTTCTTCAAGGTGAGCTCGAACGAGGCCTGAAAATCGTACATCACTCTTTTACCCTTGACTCGACACCATCTAGCAATGTATTGGAACGACAGCGAGAATACACGCGTACATGCGTGAGAGAAAGAATGAACGAAAGAAAGATCGAAAGAAAGAAAAGGACGGACAAAGAGAATGAGAGAGAAAGAGAAAGAGGGAGAATGAACATTTTTTACGTCTGGCAAAACAGCAAGTGAGATAAAAAGAAGCTCTTTCGTTTCAAGTTTATCGGCCCTACTTACAAACGCCACACGCTATCCATTCAACCTCCAGACGACCCAGTTGTCACGTGTATCCGCATAAATGTGCTGGCAATTCTGTACTTCGGTTTTACTGACGTCACTTTCTCTCTATCTCCTTTTCTCTTTTTTTCTTCATATTGCCAGTGTGTCGATCACAAAATTTGTTCACGCGGCCTTGCACCCAACCCTTCAATTCAATTTCGATCGGTCGGAATCTGAAAAAAGTTTGGAGGAGGGGATTGAATCCTTGGAAAGTAGTTTCTCAGTAAGTAGGTCGGTCATGATAATTACGATAATTATGAGGAATATTTAAACGCGCTAATTATTCGAATGCCAATGAAATTTGTATTTAACCGTAATTTTGTTCGTTTAAGAAAAAGAAAAAAAAAGGAAGAAAAAAATGAATATACGTTGCGTGTCTCGTTCGTGTGAATGTCAAATTTTTGCAGACATTCTTTCATAGCAGGAAACTTATACGTACGTTGTTGATCTTTGCGGTTCGTGATTTTCGAGGGAACCATTTGTAATTTACCTATCTTTACGATCTTTATCGTTGCTAATTTTTTCGAAGGAAATAAAGCTGAAGTGAAGATATAGATGGGGGTGAAGAAAGAAAAGGAAGTTTAATTTTTGAATTTCTTTGTTGGGTGCATTACTTTACTCCCTAAGGAAGTTCTTTAGTCGAAACTGAGTGGTTGGCTAGTTGGCTGGTTGGTTGGTTAGTTGGTTGGTTGGTTGGTTGGTTGGTTGGTTGGTTGGTATGAAGTTCCCAAAAGTTCCCTAAATCCTTGATCCAACAGCTTGGAACGAACGTTTACTTTGACGATCTCTTGTAGACGCTTTTATAGCGGCATGTCCCTGATGCGTCGCGCGGTTTAACCTCCAAACGAATACAACTGTGTGGTGGTAAGTTACGTACGTGTACGTTTCGATTGTGTGCGTGAGTGGGTGTGGGTGTGCGTATCGGATGGACGCGATGTGCTTCGTTGCTCTTGCAATGCCGACTTTTACAAGACCGTGCGAGTTTTGCGTGGAATATATTATCCTTGTATGCCTAAGTGCTCGTTTTTTGTATTCATATATCTCTCTACCTACAACTTATACATATATGTTAACGTACATGTATATATTTCCTCCTTCACGCTCTGATTTTTACCAAGTGCTCGTCCTTATTCCATCTTTTCTCACAACTTTTCCTTTCTTTCGTGTTCAAACGATTGACATTTTATTTTCTATTTTTATTTTTATTTTTATTTTTATTTTTATTTTTATTTTTATGTCGTATTTTGTGTTTTTTTTTTAAGAGTCGTGGTTATTACAAATAAAACAAAACATTGAATAATCTGCATGATTTTATCTTTAATTCGCTTGATAATCAACAAAGGCTTCAAAAATATGGAAATCAAATTCTCCGGGATATTATTTCAATCATATATATATTTTATTATTGTCTGCTTTTTTTTGTCGTTGTTTCATTATCCGCATGATAAATTTAACGCGGAAGGAGAAAAATAAACGAGAATGTTCGATTGGTAAATGGTAATTATTGCGTATATTATTCCTGCTTTTTTTTTCTTCTTTTTTGTCTTCTTCTTATTTCCTTTTTAATCTATCGACCGAGGAAACGATTACCTCGTGTCATTATTATCCTCATTCGATGCTTCTACAATCTGTTTTGTTTTTACGTATTTTCTACCATCACCGGGGGCCGCTCTTGGACGCGCGAATCTCTTGAATATTTAGTTATTCAAATCGATAACTCTTGCATTATGTATGCCACTAACGTGGTGACTTCGCAATTACTTACATGTCTTTGGAATTTTGAAGAACTTAACAAGTTGGCACTTTGCTCGATCTTAATGGTTAACCGATATATTGTTTCTTTTATATACGTTTAATATATAAAGTTAAGAATAAAGGAGATAAAAATTCAAATAAAAATAAAAATATCGAATAAATTGTTTTATAATTCGTGGAACAAGATTTAGTAATTACAATCGTTGTTCGAACACAAATCGTCGATTAAAGTACATCGATATATAATCGATAATGGAATTGAATATCGAATCGATAATATGCTTAGCTCGAGAATGATTTTTCCGTTTTGAATGAAACATTAAAAGTCGTTTAACGTAGCTGGGGCCGACAAATAACGCTTATCTATGTACGTCCAAGTTAGCTTTACAAGCATCGATCTTTATTCGGTGAAATAACTCGAAAGTCTCAGCTCATACATTATCATATCATTAGCATCGTCGACTTCGTGGAAGCTTGGACAATTTGCATTTTGAACTCGGAAACTATATGAGCGTGCATTTCGAACTGCTTCCACGAACATCTCCATTGAGCGTGTCGTTTAGCTGACAAATTCAAGGTGAACCCCCCGAAAACCCAAATCACCCGACTGACTGAGAAAACACACACACATATGCACACACGCGTGTTAAAACAAAGGAGGGTGGGAGGGAGACAGGAAAGAAATAAAAAAAGAAGAAAAAAGTTCTATAAGAAATGGAATCTTCAAAGTCCTCCGAACAGGAGTGTGTGTTGTGTGTCCTCATGTCTTTTTCATCCTGTTTCTCGAATACCTGAGATCGATCGAATCCTCCAAGAAGGACGTCTTTATTCTACCGTGTATACGTCATCTTCTGTATCCTCCAGATATACGATATGTTCGAGAAGATCCATTAGGAAACGCCTCAAGTACTAGGAAAAGAACATCGTGTTTTTTCAAATGACTCACACAGGTGATGGTATCGATTAGTA
Source organism: Polistes dominula (assembly GCF_049000335.1). Lineage (NCBI taxonomy): Eukaryota > Metazoa > Arthropoda > Insecta > Hymenoptera > Vespidae > Polistes > Polistes dominula. The sequence continues at coordinate 6,033,659 of NW_028300925.1, read as the reverse complement.
TCTTATACCGATCAGGTGTGACTAATTGTGTATCTGATGATGTTAATATTCATCGAGATATATTTTTTTATTTTTTTTTATTTATATATCTAAAACAAATATTATTGCACGAAATAATTCGTTCGACAATGTTTTATTTTTCGATTATTTCAATGCAAAATTTGTTTTTTTTCTTTCTTCACAGTATTGCTAAATATAATTAATCGTAATATAAAATTGAAACCAGAAAAAGAATATAAAATATGTTTATTACTGTAACATTTTCTCGCAAATTAATTACTTTCCTCACGATTTGTTTTTTTTTTTACCTTATTTAGAATCTCATCGACTACATGTTCATTAACGACTCGTATAGTTTTGTTACAGTTTTTAATTACTGTATAGTTTTCTCATTTTACTACGAGGTACCAGCTATGATTTTTTCGACCTATTAAAAATTTATCATAATTTCAATCTTCCTGACACAATACTTTAATCTCTAATAAAACAAATTATATAATCTTGTATTTAATAATTATTAATTGATAAACGATGTTATACGAATACATATAAAATAAAAAGTAAGAAAGAAAATATTTTCGAAATATATTTTATTAATAATTTTCTCACGAATGAAAGAAATGTCGGTTAAAAAAAGAAAAAAAGAATTCATTTAACAAAAAGGAGGTCGAAGATCGTAGGAAATGTTTACACGAAACGATCGTAAAATCGATAAAGCAAGAAGCAAAATTCTTGGGAAGTTTCCACCGAAAGAACACGGACGGATGAGCAGCCAAGAGTGTGTTTCTTGTAAGAAACGACCCCACCTATCGTCGAATTACCCCTCTCGTTTCATAAGCTATTACTCGTATTCTCAACAATAGCCCGTTAAGATAGTCGTCTCTTCCTTTTGCGGGCATCGAAGATAAACGTGCGTTACGTAATGACATAATATAACAGTCACGTTTAATAATGCGTTATTTTACTTCCACGAAATCAAGGCTGATCGGTGGTGGTATTTTTCGCATTGACTTTTATTTTTTACCTACTCCGATGATAACATGAACAATATTTTCTATTATCTTCTTGGACATAATAGTTCAATGGATATGAAATAAGAACAAAAAGGTATTTTATAGAACGTAATATTCAAAGTAAATACATACGAGTATGAGCTTTGACGATTGTTCAACCTTTGCGTGCATTCTTTCAAATGGATTTTTCCATTATAATATAGTTTTTTCTCTTTTTTTCTTGTTGTTGTTATTTTTATGATCATGATCTAATTATTTTTTTCTTCTTCTTTTACGTAAGTATTTGCATATTAAAAGAAAAAGAACAAGAAATTGGATTAAAGTTTTGACATTTGTTAGCTGTTTAAATGTTAACAAAAAGAAATGTGACAATAAATTTAATAATTTTAATTTGATATCAAATTTGTTTGATATTATCATCATCATCATCATCTTTGCGTTTTATCCTATTATAGAATCATGTTTTATAGTAAGACGAGTCAGCTAAAAAAAGTCAACGTCGTAATCGAGACGCGTTTGATGGAACGACGGAGGAAAATAAACGTTGACTTCGTCAAAACGATTCAACGTCAAACGGTAATCGACTACCGACATGAACCAAACGAGATGGCTCTTAATAACGATGATAGGAAAATTACCTTATGAAATAAGCAAGAGAAGAATAAAACTATTCTCTTATTATCTATTAACTGTTTGTTGTTTCATTTATTTATTTGTCATATGTACTCTGTTTTTCTTTTATTATTGTCTTGGTATTTTTATCATTTACTATTTAACATCGTTATTGACACGCGAAGAACGATTGATTTTTTTTCATTTTTTCTTTTCCTTTTTTCTTTTTTTGTTTTTTTTTAATTAACAATGCCTACCTCATTAAAATAATTATTCTCGATTGATTCTACATAAAAAAAAAAAAAAAAATTAAAAAAACTATTTGTAATGTAATCGAACACGCTTACCTTGTAACTGTCTACTACTTGTTTTTCTTTTTCTTTTTTTCCTTTTTTTCCTAAACCTAAAGACCAATTGAATTTCTAATTTTGATGCGGTCGTCGCACGATGATTACGCACGAGTCCTTATATGGTCATCGTTCAGTTATTTTCGTTCAGCTTTGTCAATCTCGTCATCGTCATCGTAGTGTCGTGTTGTGTCGTGATTACGTGCATATATAGGGCGACTCAATTACTAAGCATAATTACTTGGTTTATATTAACGATACTCAACTTGCGTTTATGAATTTTCTCTTCTCCTCCTCCTTCTTATTTACTGGTGTCTGAAGAATAATAAAAACAAACAAATGTTATTCGTATTAATTTTTTTTTGCGAATTATCACCCAATTTAATTAAATTGGTTACAAATTTTTTTTGCAGGGTTACGTTAGGGTTCTTTTTAAATTAAATATATCTTTTAATTTAGAAAAAAAAAATATACGAAAAACAGCCGTGACAAAACCTTCAAAATAATTTCCATGCTTTAACACACCCCACTGAAACATATTAAGATTAATTAAAATTCGTTAAAGACATCAATGAAGAAATTTTGTAAATTTCCATGATATATTTCACTTACACGATTCCCTTCGTTTTCCTAAACATAGTGAACTGAAATGTATATTCTAAATTGAGTAAAACTCTCTAGGCATTCTATAGATTGACCGTGCAATGTATACAATGCCTGTATTACTACATTGATTGTAACATATATACGTAAATATATGTGTAAAGAGAAAGAGAGATCAGAGAATCGTGTCCTCTGGCAACGACCCCAGGTAGACTCAAGCCTTTCGACTAAAACCGCAGGCTGGCCTCATGGCTTAGCTACGCTATCAGTAATTAAATCGCCGCTTTGCCCAGTTCCTTTTGGTGTTACAGAGAGAGAGAGAGAGAGAGACAGAATTAGTGTCAGAGACAGAGAGTGAGAGAGACAGAGTATCGAGTAATACGATTTGCGTCTAATCGTGGAAGGGAACGCATAGTAGTAGTAGAATAGGTACACGCGATTAAAAGGGGATTTAACGTCGCGCCTGTGAGCCTTTTCTAGATTTATCGCTTTAATAACCACCATTTTAGAAACTAATCTTCTAAGCCTTTCGATCCGTATCACTTTCGACAATACTCCATTCATTGATTCTTTTTTTCCTCTTTCTCTCTTTCTTCCTTTTTTTTTCTTTTGAATTTAAAATTTTAGTTGGATAAAAATTTTCGGATATCATGAACATTTAACAAGGTACTGTAAATATATTAAAAGTGATGTTAGTCTAAAGGATATAGTAAGCGAAAGTAATGTCAGGATAATTATACATCTGTTTAAAAATAAAATAAAAATGAAAGATCAATAAAATGACAGAGATAAGGATAAGGTACATATAGGTTTGGTTAGTTAAAACATTTTGAGCCTGAAAAAGAAAATATTTAGTTACGTATTTAGTTACATAAGAGATATTGAAATGTGTTTTTATTAGTATGCCTATTGAATCGAAAGAATTAATGAATAAATTAGTTTCAAATTATTAGAAGATTGCAAAACAAATTCTATTTGTGACTATAAAATTGAATAAAGACATTTATTATTATTACTCATTTAAAATTTCATCGAACTATGCTCCTTTCGTAATATAAAAATTTACAATTCATGTAAAAAAAAAAAAAAACCAAGAAAAGGGAAATATGAAATACAAATAAAATTTGAAGTTGGCACTCGAAGTGAGATCGTTCAAGATTAATAAAAACCTGTTCGTGAGATGTACTTGAAGATATGAGATAAGAAATAAATAAATGTTATTTATTATTGACATTAATGATTATCTTTATCTACTTTAAGATAATGTTTTAAAAGAAATATCCAAGAAGATACATGTTATGTATGCTGAAAGAAATCGATCTTACGGTGATCATCAATTTTCGAATGATTATTTCGCAAGAAAAAAAAATCTATCTTGTGTCGCGATGGCCAGCAAGGAGTGTTAATTTATCAACGGAAGTACGTCCTACGTGGGAGATTAAAAGGCATCAAAAGCGATCGGTATCACGATTTGGTGCCGTAAACTTTGCAAACCGAGTGAGAAAGAAAGAGAAGGAATGAACGAGTGAACGAGTGAACGAGTGAACGCGATGGTAGGCGCGAAGTCACGATAATATGCTAATATATTGGCCAACGATATCTTTATGGCGAGTAAGGACGAGTAAGAGAGAGAGAGAGAGAGAGAGAAGCACGCAAATGAAAAAGAAAAAAAAGTGATTAAAAAAAAAGAAAAAAAGAAAGAAGAAAAACGCGATCGCGACGTTTAAAAGCAATGCACTGCACGTGATATTTAAGCGGGCATACCCACGTGGAATCTCGTTGCACTATCTTTTCCGAGTAGTTACGTGCCGCATACTCGTGTATTTTGCCGTGTGTTACCCTTTACGAGATATCCACGACGCGTTAATTAAACTCTTATCCAAAACGATTATCGGGTTTAATCTGTCTGACTCTCGTGAAAATGTTATTTTTTTTTTCTTTATCATCCCTCTTTCTATTTCTCTTTTAGCTCGTTTCACCTCGTCGTTGTGTTACGTATACTACTCGATCGATTAGAAATTATGCTAATTCTTTCGATAAAACATTACATTGCGAGTTAATCTATTTGATCGTTTAAAGTATCATCTCATTAAAAAGAAAAACAGAGATCGATCGGATTGAGAGATGATCATCATTCTATTTTTTTTTAAATAAATTACTTTTGTTCATAGATAAATCTAAGACTAAATTTTTCTTTTCTTTCTTTTTTTTTCGTTTAATCGCTACGAGACGTTAAATGATAGGAAAATTGTACGGTACTAAATACTTCTATATACATTAGAATTAACTTCATTATATCGTTTTACATCTCAATCTCTAGAGAATGTATATGCATATATACATATACCATATACCATATACATATATGGAGAGAAATAACGGTGCATGTTTGCCACTCGTGTTACAATCCATTCACGATCGCGATATTCGTGTGATATCTTTCGCAAAGCTTACAAGCGGAAAAATTCATTCGAGCAATCTCATTTCGTGCCACGTGTATTCATTCCGCTGATTTGCATATTTACCAATACATCTACTCCCCTTTCTCCTTCCACCACCCCTCCTTCCGTCTCTCTTATTTCTTTATGCAATTAAAACGAGTTGGCGATATATTTCGAGTTTTCTTTTATTCTTTGACCATCTTCGTCGTCTTCCTTTCGTATGAACTTTTTTTATATCCTTCATTTTAAAATTTTCTTTTTGTGGGTACTCTCTTTATGGCTCAAACGTCTCTCCCACCACCACCATCCTTTTGCTTACAGCATCCACTTGAAACCGTTTCTGTCTGCATCTGTCTCTTTCTTTTTTTTTTTTACTTCCTCCTCTCTCTCTCCCTCTTACTCTTTTACTCGTGATACGTACGCAGTACTACGGAGGAGAGCAACGGTCGTCATTATCCGCGGCTCTCCTTTATACAACGAATTACAAGAGATTTATGCTTGCTTCGTGTCCCGACTAGCGTATAACCGGGCAGCCAATTATTTTCAATTAGCTCGACCGTGCGCACCGAGTCATAATTTCCTAGCACCGTTTTCGGTTCGTGGCCCTTACTTGCTTGCTTGCTTGCTGAGTCTCGTCATCTTTTCCTCTCATCCTTCCTTCCTTCCTTTTCTTCCTTCCTTTCCTCTTTTATTTATTTCTTTATTTCTCTTCTTTCGTTACCTTTCTCCTTTTTTACTCTTTTCATCCATGTCGTTTTGGAAACGGACGGGGACGATAATTGTCGGAAGTACAAGATCGTCATCTCTACATACATTGTCACCAGATTTATGAGTTTTCTCTTCTAGTAGGACAGCTCGGATGAACGCCAAAGGAGGAATTTTCCCCTTTTGCTTTTGGATATATGCCAGTTGTGTTAGAAAACTACGAGAGAGAGAGAGAAATCGTGTATCTCCTGTCGTATATGAATGACGACAATGACGAAGTTCGTTCGTTCGTACGAGATTTAGTTGGTTCTATGTGTTATTTCTTTTCTTTCTTTTCCTTTCTCCTGTGTTTTTCTTCTTTTATTTCTTTTTAAAAACGAATAGAGATTATCCTGCGACTGTGTGGAATTTAATCGCGCACAGGACGACGACGACAACGACGTCTATTAATTAGACGGATATCATTAAGTAAGTTCGTTACGTTTCATTCCATTCGTATCTAGTCGTTAGAAAAAAGGAAAAAAGTATATCTATCTTTACTTCTATCTCTTTGTTCGCACTTTTGTTCAATATCACAGAGCGTGAAAACTCTTCTGCATGACGTAATTCTTGAAAAAAAAAAAGGAGAAAAAACTTTTCATATAGTAGTAGTCGTTCCTGGTGTCATTCGTAGTGAAAACGTGGAACTAGACAGACGGTGGTGATATCGAAGAAAGTTATCAGAAAAGAGTAGGAAAAAAGAGAGAACTAATATTATGACAAAAAAAAAAAAAGAAAAAGAAAAAAATATAGAAAGACGAATTTCTCAACGTTAAAAAAAAAGTAAAGTATAGTCTTTTTATATCGATCGGATGATATACGCGTATACGTTATACAGTTCGTATTACATATATGAGTCTATATGATATTTTTGTATGTATAGAGGTACATATATGGTACTGGCGAATAAGCCAGTACAGCTAAGATCGATGAAACTTCAAAGACCCTTCTGCTTTGAAGTCAAAGTCATCGCGAGTCTCGTGTCAGTGTTGACAGTTATATAGGAGTCTCGGCGTTCGTGCTCGACACGCGAGAAGAACAAATACGAGCATAGGTAGACACACGTTCATTGGATATGTATGCACGTATGTATTTATGTACATTATGTGTATATCTGTGTGTATGTGTAATATGTGTAAAGGGTTGTGCGGGTGCCTACGCGCGTAGTAACGCATTAGCGTCATTAAGAAGTGTGTCTTTCTTATTTTTCTTTCTTTAAAACATCTCCTTTCTCTTTTTATCATGAAAATAACGACGACAGACTGAACGGAATCGCTTGTCTCCAGCGTCTTTGCTAATTGGTTATGCATCGTCGAAGATTATAAAGTCCGTCGACGCTCTTTCATATTCGTTGTTGTTGAGACATTGTAGATGTAGTCGTCGTAGTCATCCTTGTGTTGTGGTCGTCGTCGTCGTCGTGCTGGGTAGAAAATTGCTGACTGTGGAAGACCACAGAAACCAGCGATTTTCTTCCAAGAGGATACTTTTTTTCGACACTTTCAACCGTGCTAAGTAAGATCCGGTCGTCTTTTATTCGCACCTTGTCTAACATTTTTTCTATCTTTTTTTTTTAATCTCCATCTTTATTACTCGTAAATAACATTATTGTTAGAAAAATGTAAATAATTATATATAAAAAAAAATATCTACAAAAAATTGATTAATAATTATTTATCTTAAATAAAAATAATTAAATGCATACACACGTATTGTTTCTTGTTTATCATGATTAAGCACTATTTATCCGTGTCTATTATCAAATGTAATGACGATGCAATAATTTGATCAATTATCAAGGATAATATAAATTCTTATTGTAACAAATTTCTTTTCTTTTTTTCTTTTCATACAAACTAACAGTAAAAAGTAGCTAAAGAAAATATTCAAGCAAAAAAAGATTTATCCAAGTCATGTACGAAAGGTTATACACACACATAGGTTATACTCATACACGCATATACACACAAACTTTCTCTCTCTCTCTCTCTCTTTCATTCGTGTCTAAAAGGACCGGCACGAATTCAATTCATCCGAGTAGCTGTTTGCTTGCTCGTCTGGGTTGCTTGCTTACTTGCTTGCTTGCTTACTTGCCGGCTGGTTCGCTCGTTTTCATTGTCAGTGTTAAGGCGTCGCGAGCCATTGTCAGTAATACAGATTTCTCGATGCCTACACGCCATCGAAGGCCACAACGACGACAACGACGACGAGCATAACGACGAGTACAGGACACACGAGAACGCCGAGAACGACGAAGGCTTGTTTTATGGAACTGAAACGAGTGACACCCACACGTTCTCTTTCTCTCTCTTTCTCTCTCATACTTAAACGTACCTACATACGAAAGAGGGAACGTGTACGACGTGCCAGATGATACTAACGCCGGTAATACCTACGTCTATCCATCCACGTTTGGTCGCTGGTATATATTCCCATTAGTCTCTGCCCACGCTCGCTAACTTTGTCCTGGCACGTGGGTCGTTGACTTTGACTGACTCCTCATCTTCTTTCTCTTTCTCTTTCTCTTTCTCTCTCTCTCTTTTTCTCTTTTTCTTTCCTTTTTTCTTCTCTTTCTCTTTAGTTTCACTTTAGCGAACGCGCGGACTTATTGACGACCCTCGACATTAATTACGTACCCACGCGAGTTTCGAAGGTTAACCTTTTTTATTTCTCTCTCTCTCTCTTTTACTCTCCCGTTTCGATGGATGAAAAAGAACTTCGGGGCTCGTTCATTCTTTTAAATAAAATCAATATACCAATCGATAATCTCTTCGTCGTTTCGATAATAACTGGTATATGGTAATATTTTAATTTTTTTGTAAGAACTTTAAAGGGTGCCACGTAATTGGGTTTACATCGTTAACGTTTAAAATAATTGTTAAGAGTTTTCATGGCAGAGTAATTAAAGGTACAAGCCGATTGAGTATTACGTTCTTTCGGAACGTCGAGGATCAAAGAAACCGAGGAACGTAAATCTTATCTTTTTGATGGGATAGGTACAAGGCTTATTATAATTTATTAAGTTAACTCGTTTTTACTATAGTCAAATGGTTTTGTACGTGTGTTTTGCGTTCGTGTACGTGTTGGGGGACATTTAATATGTTGTAAAATATATCGTATCGGTTAAAAGACTTGAAAGTAACGATTTGCTCGATCATCTCGTAAGTCCTCGTTCGATTTTTTCTCTCTCTCTCTCTTTCTTTCTTGCTTTCTTTATCGTTTTTGTTCCCTCGAGGCAAGAGAACATTTTGTACGCCATATCGAGGTGGAAAGCCGCTAAACGCCGGTTAAGTCGTTCGACGTTGAAACGTGGTAGCCGGCCGCAAGCATCACGGTGTAATCGCACGACATTCCTCTCTCTCTTTACCGTCGTCATTATACAGGTGCGCGACCGGATAATCTATCTTTGCTGTGGCTTCTTACCATTTCTTGCCACTTCTTAGCTCTCACGAAAGGAACACTTCTCTGTTGCGGTTTAGCGCCCTTTCTCTTCTTATCTTTTTTCTCCTTCTTCTTCTCCTTTTTCGTTGTCTTATTCTTCTTCGTTTTTTTTTTGGATGCGTATCAAAATAATATGTCTTGTATCTTCTCCTAGAAAGAAAACAATAGTCGTCAACATTCTAACGTTTTGTATTCCAAACAAAATTTTTATTTTTATTTTACTTATCATAAATCGTGTACTAATTGTAAGTATACGTTTTTCTAACGATTCACAAGTTTCATCGTTTGTAAGTTCCTTTTTTTTTTATTTTATCAATGGAAAAAAATGCATGCCAAGTTATGCAGAATAATTTAATTCGAACATTTTCATTTTTGAAATGCATTAGTTTAATTTCTATTGAATATATTTTATTTTTTAATCTTTTTTTACAGCCCTTTTTGAAGGTTTATTTAAATACTAAGTAGTGTAATGAATATTAATAAATTTCTTATAAACTTTAGATGTATCTATGATTTGTTAGTCTTTTTTTTAAATAATAATCAAACATTTCTTTAGAATCTCATTGTTTTCTTTAAGGATGGGTCTGCATAACTTAGTTCATTTAATGATTTATAAAGAAAAGATCGTATTAAAGAGAATAATCGAAAATGTTCTTGCATTTCTGCAAAAGTAATCTCGCAATACAATTTCGTCTTTCATTGGGACAGGCGTGACCTATCGGTGAGCATTTACCAAACGCCAAAGGCGATACCTTTTACGTGATAAATTATTGTTCGTTCTATGTATTTACAATCTCTCCTTGTCTTTTTTATCTCTCTCTCTCTTTCCCTCTTTCTTTTTTATTCTTTTTGTTTCATCGTATTATCTCGTTACATATGAAAGTTCACCGATTACGAGAGACGATGTGATTCGGTAAAGGGAAAATGGTTAATCGGTTAATAATAGCCTATTTCATTTCTTTTCGATCTTTTCCAACATTCTCCATTCTATTTTCGATATATCGAAGATAGATAAATAAAACATGATTCGTGTAATCTTGTAGCTACGACGAAACTAAAGTGAACGAGTTCGTTACGAAGTTTTAACTTTTATTAAAATGTTGTCCGTGTTGTACCATTCGGGAATGTTGAAAAAGAAAAAAAAATGATGAACACGCATGATTATTACGTGGGATAGAAATAAAACCTCGCATTATCATTTGGAAAATAATCAACTGATTCGTATACAGTGTGAGAGACCCTTAAAATTGTATACCGTTACGTTTATTAAAATTTTTTTAAGATAATTATTGATATAATGTGTTTAGGATGAACACAATTTAAAAATAAATATGTTAATAATAACATTATGTATAATGTATTATATATAATTATACTACATTAATAAAAAATAAATAATAAATAAATAAATATAATACATGAATCTCTCTCTCTCTCTCGTTAATAATTACATTATGTATAATATATTATACATAATGGAATATTTAACGATTTACTACTATACTTACATTGTAACTTATATACTATATATACTACTATAATTAAATTATATATATAATTACTTCAATTACTTTAATTACATATATAATGAGTTCAATTTGAAAGTTTTATTAATAGCGTAATAGTATAACAATATTATTTATATTATATTGTATAACAGTATTAATTATATTATAATACTGTATTAGATTTACCTTAATTGTGTGTGATTGATAATTAATCGAAGAAAATGTATATTATAGTTTGGAGAAGCACCGAGTATAAATAAAACGTATCGTCGTCCTCTTCGAAATCCGACAGTAAACTAACTCCATTATCCTCTATGAAAAGTTCTTTTATTGAAAGTTGTTTATATGACTTTTAGAAGGATAAATTTGATTTATTATACACATCCCACTTTCGTTATACATATGTATACTTCTGAAAGTCATAAAAACAACATACAATAAAATAACTTTCATAGAGAGGACAATGGAGTTAGTTTACCGTTGGATTTCGAAGTGGAAGGTGCGTCAAATGTATACTCAGTGCGTTTAGATCCAAATATATGTTTTCTTCGTGATTAATTAACAATCAATTAAGGTAAATTGAATACACTACATTATATTCTATTAATATTTAGAATTGTTTAAACTATAATATATTTTTTTTAACGTTCTTTCTCGTATCTCATTAACATACACTCATACACGCAAATAACTAACACTAGAACCTTCTATATATTTATATAGAATATATTTATATATATTATTTTAATACTAGACCCCCCCCCCGCCCCTTCTATACATACTATCGTTAATCTATTTCACTTTTTTCGTTCCTTATATCAATGTTTCCTCTCTTTTCATGTCGTTTTATAAAATTTTGTCGTTACTGTCGTTCTAAAAAGTTTCACTTCAAAAAGAAAAAAGAAAGAAAAAAAAAGAAGATAAAAGAAAGTTTCAAAGATACGAATAGGTTAAACGTGCAAATATTTGAAACACGTTAAACGAAAGTTTTAACGGAGATTATAACGTGAAAGTTGAGGTGAGAAACTAATTACAAGAGATCGTTTACAAATAAATAAATTGAAATTATTGAGGAAATATATGGTATATGTTATAAAATGTAGAAATTATGCGCGAGAACTATTTGATAATAGAGATCTCACGATATACTTATTCTATTTTTATTATCGATTATTATCGTGCACACGATGCTAAATAAGTAAGCGTTCATTTTTTTTTTAATTTTTTTATGAAAATAAACTTTCCCTTCTAACTCGTGTGAGATTAATATCTAATTCGTTATTATCTTTATATCGAAAGAAACTATATATCTTATATTATAAAAAACCAACCCCCCTATCAGCTTGTCTCGACTTTTTTCTAGCAGTTTTTCTTTCTTTTTTTTTTTTAACAATTTTTTTTCTTCCTTTTTATTTTATTATTATTCACTTTCATTATCAGTATCAAGGCGATCGCTTTTGCGCACGCAATTACGGTTCGCGTAATATCGTAAAGAAAAATCAAACTAATTACGAGAAGGTTGGAGGTGTCTGGTTAAATAAAGGAGGGTGTTAGGAAAGAGAGGAATGGTGGACTTCGGTTAGGGGTGGCCAATAGAAACGGAAGTGCAGCTGACAAAGTGTCGCGTGTTGTGCGGAGCAAACGACACAACGGTCCTTGTCGGTTGGATAAGCGCATTAGTCCCGACTAGCGTAATTAAAAGTGTTACGTGACACAACGACTCCGGTATTGTCGGTACCTGTCGGTGAATTTTGCATTTTTCGACAATAACAATATTTTCTCTCTTTCTCTCTCTTTCATTTTTCCCTTTTTTTCTCGTTTTCCAGGCTTATGGGTACGTTTTATGCGAGGATTTGTTGATTCGAGAAGAGAAAAAAACAACGAGCAATGGCAAATAGTTTATATAGGGCGTCGTTTAAAAAAAAAATTTTATGAGAGATGTAATAAATATTGAAATTTTTTCCATATTCGTATATATACACGAAATATACTAAATCAAAATACTATATATATATAGTATATTGATTTAGTTTACTTATGTACTAATACACTCGAATCTCCAATATCCGACAATCTGGTATTCGAAAATTCTACTATTCCTATGCAAACTATCGAAACACTATTATTCGAATACTATGTATACATTTTTTTATTCGTATTATCTTCTATCCAAACAAATAATCGACGTCATAGTTCGTTCAGTTTGAAATTGATATTGACATACGTTTACAATTCATTGTATAATGATCATCCAAAAGCAAACTTGTAATATTAATAATAACAAGTACCATTTAAATGAACAACAAAGAAATAATCTATAAATTAAAACAAAATGATAAAAATGTGGAATACGAAATAATATGTTATGTCAAACGAAATATATTTTCATTCGAATCAATTATGTCACACAATGAATTTATTCGAATATTGGAGATTGTATCGTATTATTAAAATGAGTATATGATTAACCCTAGAATTAATTATATATTTGTTTAAAAAAGATTATCGTTTAATCGTGACGTTTTAACAATATGTTGGAATATACTTGCTACCGCACAACACAATTAGTGTTGGTCACGAGCTCGAACGTTTTACATACATCCATCGAATTTATTATGGCTTACGAAACGACCGATTCACGGCTCTGGGAGGTTTAGTAGATTCTTCTCGTAGTTGCTCGAATGCGCATAAGCGCGCGAGCGCGCACACACACATACAACGAATGAACGAACGTTAATGCCACATTAGAGGAGCACTTTTTCCAGAGTTAATGCAGCAGCAAATTCGCATTTAAAGCACCCATTCACCGTCGCTGACGGTTCATGCTTGAATACAGTTTAACGACGTAATCTAGATTCTCGTTTAAAAAACGAACGAGAGAGAGAGAGAAAGAGAGAGATAGACTCAACGACGAGTCGTGAACGGCCAAGACTCTTGACAACGTTTTTCTCATCCATTCGAGAGAGAATGAGAGAGAGAGACGTTTTATGTATCTATCGATGGCGCGAGCGATATTTGGATAGAGAAAAAAAAGTAGAAAAAAAAATATATAGTCGTTAAAAGATCGTTAGCCATGCATACGACAACAGGATCTGTGGTGTGTTCTAGGAAAGGATAGTAAATCGATATCGATATTTAACGTTTTGCTTTATCGATCTCTGGAATATATCTCGAATCTTAAATATCAATAACAAAATTTGAAATATTTTTAAATCTCTTGGTTTTTTATTTTTTTTTTGCTAATAAATTTATGATCACTCTCGTGCGGCTCGTTGTTATTATAATTGTTACGTTCATTTTATTCACTATATAAAGGTGAACATAATTATTTTCGAAATTATGTATTTTTTCTAAGAAAAAAAGATTTTTAATCCAGTGAATTATTAAATTTAATTTTTATTGTTAATAGTCATGGTACGTTTAGGTTGACGCCCGAAAGTAATTTAGGGAAAGCATCGACGACGCCTTTGGTAGACTGTCGGCCGTCTCGTCGCCGTTGTTGATAAAGTTTATTTCACCTTTGTCGGTCCGGTGTATGCGACTAATTGATAGGGCTGATAAGGGAACAAGTCGTGCTTGCGAGTAGCCCTTTTCAACTCCTCGTCATACCAGTCACGATAATTCAACCCCCCTTATTCGTGACACGATATACTTATATATGGATTTATATGTATTTATGTATGTACGCAGAATGCAACCATGCGTGAATCATTTTATAGGAGATTATAATTTCAATTATTCCTTTATATTTGCAATTAAAGTAATTTTTAAATATTATTTTCTTCTTTTGTTAAAAAACTTGATATTTACGAAAAAGAAAGTTTCAACGGTATTAATTGTAGGTTTTTTTTAACTAACTATATATATTCATCTCTTTTCAATCGTCATACATTCAAAGTGAACGACGGATGTACGTGCGAGAGTAGTCAGATCAAAGAGATCCAAATTAAATTCAATTCGTTGTAATTGAAATCTACAGGATGTTTGATGTTTTCCGGTATTTTTTTGTTTGTTTGTTTGATCCTTTTTATTTTTTTTTATCTTCCTCTTCTTTTCTTCCTATTATTTTTTACCGCATTTTGTTTCGTTTTGTTTTTATCTTTTTTTTTTTCATCAACTTCTATCAGAGCGCAATTTTTTCAACGATCAGATTTCCCGCGTACGCTTTTGATTCGTACTGCATGTGACGTGACCTGTAATTCGCGTGTTTCTACCTACTAGTCAGGCAAAAAACGTGTCACAGTTTCGAATGTATTAAATATTGTTTCTACCTCTGCTTGTTATCTAACATCGTTCAAAAAAAAAAAAAGAAAAAAAATAGTCAGCATTATTCGACCTATCGTATCGTCGCTAACAATGTCCAATTTATTTTTGCGTGTAACCAATATTATTTTTTTTTGTTCTTCTTCATCAAGAACCAGGAGGAGTAAAAAAGTTTTGAATATAGGCAGATAATTTGGTAATCATTTCGAATATTCGATCGACACCGTTTTCGATGTATAAAATCATTTGGAAATTTATGATTTTTTTCGTTCGTACGTTCGATTATTTGACACAAATACAATAAAAACGTCGAAAGTGATCCACCGAAGGGGTCAGTTCGAATCGTTGACCTTACCGTTCGTTTCTCTTTTCCTATTATTTTTATTCAATATCCAAGTATATTGTATATATATATATATATATCCCTGGCGACTCGCATCGTTCAGGTTTAATCGAGCGTATCAGAAAAAAAGTTTAAAGAGGCAACAGCACAGAGCTTCGGGTCTTTTCTCTCCAAGGAGAAACAATTGTTTCAAAGAGGGTAAAGTTTTCATCTCTACCGATCCCATGGGATTTTACCAACGGCCCTTATTTTCAAGGAAATTCTTTTTCCCTGTTGCGAGAAATCGTTTATAAAGTAGCCTTTATTGAGTGTATGTCAAGTAAACATCGATTTAATCTTTTTCGTAACATTGTTTCATGTAACATCCTATCACACATACGTATTTATGTTTCTTATGAAATTTATCGTTGCACATTTTTAAAATTTTTAATAATCCAACTGTTGAGGTAATTGTAATAAATATTTAATAAAATCGTCGGTAAGCAACAATCGTAGCTTTGTTTTCTGACGATGATAATTTTGAAATATGTATATTCGTTTCATTTGTAAATAATAAATATTTCGAATTTTTTTAATGTCAAAAAATATTAATACCGTACAATAAAAACCGATTCTTTGTATTATTAAATTATTAAAAAAAAAAACCTGTCAGTACCAGAATACGAAACTCCAACTACCACGATAACGCAATTTTATTTTTATATCGTTCAATGTTAGTATAATATTTAAAATTTAATTTTTGTAAAAAAGAAACTCCTGTTTCAAAATCTCGATAGATTTATTTTTATCAGAAGTCTCTCACACTTCTTTATGTGTTGATATATATATTTTTTGTTTCAACGTTAACCGATAGAAGAGAATCATGGCGCCGAGAGTAAGATGAAGAAAAAGATTTTCACGAATTTCTTGTTCGTTCCAACAAGCTTTCTCATCTCTTCCTTCTTGTCTCTGGCAAAAGACGGGTCGGTCGACGGATGGATGGACGTGCCGTCGAAAGAGATCCGTCGTGCCTAAAAATAGGAATGAATAAATTATGAGACGAATATATAGTAGTAGTAGTAGTAGTATTAGTAGTAGTGACTAACGTTTTAGCTTTGCTCTTTCTTGTCTTTCTTCGTCATTCGTTGTCTTTTTTTAATGCGAGCATATTAGTAGTAGTAATAGTAGTTGTGTGTGACGCGTGTGAGTCGCCAAACAAGAAAAGGAGCTGATAAATTGGCGAGCAGGCCGCGACCGACCGACTTCTGTCGATGACTGCCATGTCCGTTTGGAACTTTACTCCTTCTTCTCATCTCGTCTCTTCTCATCTCGTCTCTTCTCATCTCGTCTCTTGTCTTCTCTGTTTGTCACTGTCTCTCTTTGAACGAGCTTTTTTTGCCACGTCGATCAAACCGAGGGAACATTTCTCTCTTGTGACTTTCAATCTAGAAGCTTCACAGCTGGATTAATATTAAATATCTCTCTCGTGTTTCTTCATTTTTGTTTCCTTTTTTTCTATTTTGGTTTTTTATAGATTCTAACAAGTTAATTATTTACTTTTTTTTTTATTTCGATAGTTGCTATGATATTACAATTTTCATCTAAATTATTTAATTTATCTATTTATAATATACGTATTTAATGTTTTAAACTTTTTAAATTTTATAATATGTATTATTATAATATATGTAAATATGTGTATTATTATAATTTATGAGCTGAAAATTATTTACAGTATGATAGGATTTATATTTGTATCGAATTTTTGTCTTTGTTGATAAAATATCACTTTATAAAAATGATTACTCTTGGAAGAAGTTATTTTTTTGAAAAAAGAAACAAGAGAGTTTCGTGTCAAGGGAAAAGAGCACAGGAGAAGGGTGGGATAAAAGGGACCAAAGAAGATCTAATATTCCTCGCCGGATTTTCAAGTAGGCAAATAAAAAGAAAAGAATGAGTAACGGTGTATAAGATCTTCTTAAGCCTTTAGACGTTGCTACGGTGGTAGCTCGAAAACGGATTTACTTGGTGTTAATGATAATACGACAGTGAAGCTTATACGCGTTGGCTAATAAATTTTCCTCGGTTATTTTTGATAAGGCTATGCCGTGTAATTCGATCACACAAAGCGATTATATGAAATCCATGTTTTATATAATTTATGAAAATAAATGTTAATCTTTTTTCTCATATGTAAATTATTTCTATGCAATTATGTTTTTTGAATAAGCGAATACGATTTCATTATTCCCTTTTATTAAGAATAACATAATACAATAAAAACTTATCTAATTATTTGCATTTGACTTTTTGATCCGATCTTTCTCTTTTTTCTCAATCGTATTTACATTTTCATTAATCTCACATAATACCGGATAAAAATATTTGAAAATAAATATGACTGTAAATTATTTTTATTCACGCGAATAGATTTCTTTACGTAACGAACAATCATAAAAATTGCGCGTCTAGACTTGATATATAAGAAAATAATTAAAAAAAAAAAAAATAAAAAAAAGCTGAACTATTTATCGAAGTTGAAGAAAAAAATCAACAAAAACCGTCTATTCTGTTCTTATCGAAGAAGTTAGTTCAAAAAGCTTATATTATTATTAGTAAAAGACAGAAAAAAAGAGCATATAAAGTTTCATTGCAAAGAATAAAGGAAGAAAGAGTAAAGAACGACGATAAGGGGAATAAGGAAATAAGGGGAATAAGGAAAGAAAAAAAAAGAAAAAAAGAAGATGAACATGAAGAACTAGATAAAATAATCGATTAGGTCGACGTTCTGTAAGAATAATGATAACAATAACAGGACTTTTTACTACTACTACTACTACTACGTTTAGTTACAGAAAGAGAGTTCGTATTTTCGTAGATATTTTTAATAGTAAAAGAACAGCAAATGAAAATTCTCTTTCGTAAGCGACAGATGGCGAGTTTGTGATAGAATTGCGTCGAGTAAAACGTAAAGAGAGAAAACGGAAGACGATTCGGCTTTGTCCTGTCGACCGTTTGCGACTAATGAGCCTCTTTCTCTCTTTGTCTTACTGTTTCTCTTGTTGCAGCTCGATGGTCGCTAATAAACCACTTAATTTGCACCGGAATTACTTGGGACAACGTCCTTCCTTCCAAAGAACGAACTAACGAACAAACGAATGAGTTCTAAATAACGAGTTAGAGAATACTACATTCTGTTCTCCCCTTTCCCCCCATCTCATAATATCCTATTCCCCACTTCACCCCCTTTTCTCTATTTCTAAGTAAATAGTTTCAAACATTTATACAGTGACTATTATTAAAACATGTTATTGATCGACCACGATTATAATCTTGTTTGTACATGCACAAGAAACTTACATAATTATTAAAATATCAAAACTGTACAAGTCATTATTATAATGTTATATAAATAAGTGGCCTGCTAAGAGTATTTTAGAGAACAAAAGGAAAATTATTAATTTATCAAGTTTAGAATTATATATATTTTACACAATTGTTCTATGTTTAACCTTAATAGTCGACTTATTTATTATCGAGGGTTACGTTAATGTGGTATAAATTAAAATAATGGGTTGTATTTTAAAAAGAAAAAGAAACAACAATTCCATGTATAGAGGAAGCAGATGTTTCATTGCGAAGAATACCAATCATATTAAAATAAAAAAGAAAAAGAAACCATATTGGTCATCGAGACACGGTGTCTCCAAAAAGGGGTCAGTTTTACGCTATTATAATTGCTTTAATTAATTAATGTCTTTTATTTTCTTTATTTTTCTTATCGATTATCAAAAGAACAATTGCAAAATCGATTTATTCTTTACCATTCTCCGAACTATAATTTCTATCTCGTTCGCAGTTACAATCACGTCGTAGGTAGGAACGGTTTTTTTTTAAAAACATGGATCTTTACCTATGATCGCGTCACGTGTCGTTCAACGAAAGTCCGTCGTCCATTAACGATAAAGACGAGAGAGTTGACATCACGAAAGCGATCGAATTTTCGCAACAGTCGTGTTCCGATTCGATCTGCGTGTGTTCTCTCTCTCGTGTCGGCCGATAAGAAGTCTCGACGGGGCGATTAAAATAAAATTACAAAAAGAAAAATAAAAACAAGAGGCAAAAGAATAGAAGAAGAAAAGAAAAAAAAGAAACGTACGTACATGTACCGAAGGGTGAGATAGAGAAAGAGAGAAAGAGAGGGTTAAAAAAAAACAAGTTGAACAAGAAAATGAAAGAGAGAAGCAAAAGAGTTGTAGTAGTCGTAGTACGTAAAGGGGTGAACGAGAATGAGTGGGTGATCGAAGTGAGGAGGTTGATGGTTGTTGGTTGGGTGATGGAAGAGGTGAAGGTGGTGGACGAAAGAAAAAAAGGTGCAGGCGCACTTGCACTCATTTACTTTCCCGTGGCGGCATGAGTCACACTCGAAAGAAGCCTAATCTCACGCGATCACTACGTGTCCGGTGACCGTTCATGCTCTTTCTTTCTTTCTTTTTTTTTTTCTTTCTTTCTTTCGTTCGTACGTTTGTTCGTCGCCTTTACCCTTTTGGCCCTTCGTTACACGCATCTAAATGCCGCTCTGTTTTGCATTTTTTCTTTCCCAATATTATTATGTTTTTATTTCGTTCATATCGAAGACGCCGATCTTCTTCCACCTAACCAACGTATAATACAACGCGTGCTCGTTTATTCTCAAACTCTTTTTCTTTCTCTTTCCTTTCTTTCTTTTTTTTTCTTTTTGTTTTCGTTTTGTTTCGTTTCAACTTTCTTTCTTTCTCTCTCTTAATTTTTTTCTTTCTTTTCTCATTCTCCTCTATTTCGACTATCCGTATTCGCAAGATGCCTATCCCCCTACACAAGTTTCGGACCGGAAGTTACATAATTAATGCTTTTACGCCTTGTTTTTCGGGGGCCCTTCCTTTCTACTCCGATCCAGCTGAATCGTCGGGCCACGGATCGATTGACTTTCTCCATTTCATTTTGTTTTATTTTATTTTCTTTTTTTTCTTACCTTGTTGTTAGAACAATAATAAAAACAAATATTTATAATATTTTTCTAAATCGATATAAAATGTTTTTAACGAAAATGAATAATATTGAATTTTATTGAACGATTAAAGAAATATTTTATTTTTTCTATACATTTTTGTTACATTTATCCTTCGTCTAAAGCATTCTATCTCATTTATTGCAGGTAAGATCTCACGGAATCGTGTTTGGAAGTGAGTGAGCGAAACGTGCACACGTCGAGAACCGGTGATTGTTTATGCCACGGGAAAAGGTAATCGAGTATAATTACATAGTGGCTACTAAAGAGGAAATTGGTCGTTCCAGCTGTCTCGCGTTATAATGCCGCTGGCTGCGTACGTGCTAGCTCCGAGAGATACTAAGAATCTAATCCCGTTGACCGAACGATAGACTATAATAATCGATATGATCGATATCTTTCCTCGAAATAACATTTTATTCCAATTTTTCAAATAATTGAATTTGAATATACCTAACTTGATTAAAAAAAAAAAAAAAAAAACAAATAAAAGAAATGTAAGAATTTTTATAGTCGACATAAATTCGTTTTACGTGTTTCGAAATCATACGTCATACGTTAATTATATTATTATTTCTGTATTATTCGAAAAAAAAGATTCTTTTCAAATAGCAATATTTATTATGATACTAGATTGTAAAATAATCTGAAATATATTTTATTACATAAACAAAAAATAATAATAATCAATATGTATCTTATAATAATTTTTTATCGTGCAAATTGGAATTCTTTAATAACGATATAAAAATTCAAATTAAAAATATAAAAATAATATTATACATTAATTATTATATTATTTTCTAGTATAATAAAAAATAATTTCTTACAAAGAGAATAATATTTAACAACGATGCTAGATTAAAAAGAATTCTAAAATTTTTTATAATATAAATAAAAAAAAATAACCCATATGACATTAATCCTCAATCATACAAATTGGGATTCTTTACTAACGATGACAATTAAGACCGCGTAGTATGCATAAAAGAAATATATATATACTACAATATAATATAAGCTATTTAGTATATTCAGACCCTTTATAATTAGGTAGGATAGATGAAGGAGACACAGTATAGGGAGCAGTAGCAGATCGGTGTTGTCGGTGGTGGTGTGGTGTCGGTAGGGACGACCGGTGCGGGGGTACGTTTCCTGTCCATTTTAATTGGGTTATTAACGGGTACGAGCGTTTCCTGCCTCCTGTGACAAACCCCGTAGACTAACTCTCTCTCTCTCTTTCTCTCTCTCTTTCTCACTCATCCACTTGGTGCCGTTCTCTAGCAGCTGCCACCTCGTAGCACACGTTGCGCCTGTGAGGTAGGCACACCGAGTATGCTAGTACGGGTCGTGCCGGAAACCAATCTGTTCCGTTTGTCTTTCGTTACTTTAAACCTTCGTTTTCTTTCTTTCTTTCTCTCTTTCTCTTTCTCTTTCTCTTTCTCTTTCTCTTTCTCTTTCTCTTTCTCTTTCTCTTTCTTTATCTTTCTATTTTATTCCACTCGTCATAAATATGCATAGTAGTGGTCCGTTTAAAATTACGTTCACCGGATAATAATACCGTTCGTGAAAAATAAAACGAGCTTCTCGAAATAAGGAAGGGAGAGAGACGTGTTGTATAAAACCGGTGGTGCACTTTCTTACCAATTTATCTTTCTTCACGGTTAAGTCACGTGCAGATACGTATTTAGATTTTTATCCGTGTATTAGAGCGACACGTGTTGCTGCTGAGGACAAAGAAGATTGAAGAAGATAAAGGGTCTTTGCTCGTTTCTTCCTGTATCATAGAATTATCGTAGGAAATTATTTATAATAACGAAATATATATTATTATTATTATTATTATTATTATTTCTAATTTAATATTAAACTAAAATATAATATTATCCATAAATTCTCTCAATTACTCTAATTGTGATATGATCGATTTAATCGTCAAGTTCATAATATTTTAAAATAAAAATTTTGCACGAGACGAAATAAATGAATATTAATTACAATATTATATCCGTTGTTCACGAATAACCGTATACAAATATTTATTTATAGATGTATGAACCTATGTGTTTTAAAATATTTATTTGTAAAGTGAAAGAAAAATATAAGGAACTATGCAAATATGATTTTCTATATTAGGTCATCATTGTAGTGAAAATTGGTCGCGATCTTTGGCACAGTGCGCACCTTATGTTGGTTAACTAACCACAGCAAGAACAAAAGAGAAAAAAAGACACAAAAAAGAAAGAAAGAAAGCAAAAAAAGGGTCGAGTAGCTCGGCATTCTCGCTTGAAACGGAGTCGTCCCCCATGCATATGGATTAAGACGCTCCACATCCATCCTTCGTCCGTTCGAACGACCTACACTGGCCAGGATACATAATCCTGTTGGCGCGGCAAGCAAATCATGTTTATTCAGGAACGTATCCATGGCGATAGAGGGTTCATTGTTTGCCGAACGTATCGACAGAGATATAAAAGAAAAGAGAGTACCCACTGTCCGAGAGGAAGAAGAGTCAGCAAAGTTATTGAACCTTATTCCACTTCTCAATCTGGACTACCTTTATTTCTCTTTACTTTTCAAGGACATCCGATTTTTTTTCTCTCTCTTCCTCTTTCACTTTCTTCTTTTTTTGCACGATACATAGTCGTGATACGCACAACGGGGAAGAAAGAGAGAAAAGATTGCAATCAATGATGCGAATCGTCGGGCCCGTCATCGATTACACTTCCTGCGGTCGATACCCGATCGATCGTCAGTAAATTTGATCGTTTTCAATACCGTTACGCTCTCTGAACGATCGTATGAATTATAGCGAGCAAGGACGATCTCGTGAGGAACAAGACAGGACAATTAGAAAATCTAATTTATTTCGATATCATCTTTTAAATGGTGATCAACGAGATCATCAACCTTTTGAATCTCGATCAGATTTTTTTTTTTATTTGTTTGTTTTTTTCTCCCTTCCTTTTTAAAATACGGCACCGTGTTCTCCGATTCTTTATATTATAGTTTTTTTTTTAAATTTTTCTTGCTTGATGTATTATTTCCTTACCTTCGATAGTTTCTCATGATTGTTCTTATCTTCATGATAATAATTTATGATCGTTAAATGGCAATTGATTTATTTGGCGTTAATTAAATAAATGGTTCGATATTCTATGAAATCTATTAGGGCTTTTGCATAAATTCCATTTACATAATTCGGGTTTTAATGTATATGTATCTATACCACAGTGCTTTCGCATTAACTCAGTCATGGCCTTATCGATTGATCCTATAAATTATATATCAAGGACGAACGTGAAATATGAATAATAGATCAAGTAATTGCTTCGTAATATCGCTTACACCTCCTTTATTCTAGGAATAATATTCAATAACAAGTGTATAGAGAAAGTTATAATAAATTATATATACTAAATATGTATATGTATTTAGAGTAGTTTAGATCAATAATGGAAAAGTATCAATCTACGCATTTATTATTTTTCGTTATTACCAGACAATTTGATACGCAATATGAAACACGAAATATCCTATAAATTAATTCGAAATCCGTTAACACTTATCATTCATTAATTTCAGAATTAAACTGGCACGGTTTTGTAAAAATAAATTCAAAATTTGGATTATATTTTAATTTTATAATATTCTTTTCAAATTTAAATCCTACGCGTTATGAAATGAAATATTTTCTGTATAAATATGTGCTTGAAAAAAATAAAAGAAAGAAAGTAAAAAAGAAACCAATTAATTTGCTATCAGTCGATAAACGATGGTAATTACAAAGTCTATTAATAGTTTTCCTTCCGTTATATAAGGTATTAACATTAAACATTGTAAAGAACGTCAAGGTATATTAAAGTAGACATTATTTTATCTGAAAAAAAGCACATTGAATTTAAATTCGTGAATATAGGTATAGAGATAGTCGCTCTTTGTAAAGTGCGTGTTCCTAAGAGGGTTACATTTCCATCATACTATTTGCAGACACGATACGAAGTGTCGTTTTGAAGTGAATAAGTCACAGTGAAAGAGAATAAAAGAGAAAGAAAGAGAAAGAAAGAGAAAGAAAGAGAAAGAGAGAAAGATATTGTAGGAACAACTCGTAAAGATTGATTTGAAACTACGAACGTAAAACGGTAGATGAAGTAAGGTCTTAAAGTAGTAGAATGGTAGTAGTAGTAGTGGTGTGGTGTTGATGATGGTGGTAGTGGTGGTAATAGTGATGGTAGTAGTAGTAGTAGTTGCAGACCGCGCACTGGATTGCCACGAGTATGCAACGCGAAGAACAATGCATATTCATGAAGCAACGTGCATATTTACGAGCGGCTGTTCAGCAGGATCCACGGCACAACTTTACAAAGCTTCGTTCTACTATCGCCCCGTTGAAAGAGGGAGAAGAAAAGCAACACCCTAGCCCGATATCTCCCCATTACTTGCCTTGCAATATCGCACTCTAATAGGAAGCAATGAAGAAAGAAACTTTACTTTCTTCCTTAGATCGATATCTGTTTTCTTTTCAACAATTTTACTTCTTGTTTGAGTGGTTTCTTTTTTCTTTTTTCAAAATACGATTCATTCCAGATATATTAGAATTTTTTTCTTCTAATCTATAAATTGTATTCTCTTCAAAGCAAAATATGTATTACGTAAAGTGAAAAAAAAGAGTCGTAAATTGTTCAAATGGTCCACGTATATGTTTTATGCATCGAGTCAAATAAATTTATTACTAGCTCGGTAATTTATTCTATTTAAAAGAAACATAATATAAAAAAAAGGTAAGGATTGACATTATATAACGGAAAAAGAGAGGATGTTTAAATCAGACTCATTGAAAGATTGTGTAATATAATTTTCTTTTTATTTTATTATAATATAAATTAAAATTACGTTTATCAACATATGGTCGATTAAATATACACACATGTACGCACAAATAAAAAGAAACTTCGTAATTAAGAAGGAAGAAAGGAAATGATGATGAAAGAAAGGAAGGAAGGAAGAAAGAAAGGAAGTTAGGGGTAGATAGGTAGGTAGGTAGGATGAAAAAAAAAGTATCCTTGGAAAGTAGGTCGATCGAAATCGCACACAACAGCCGTGACGATAATTCTTCACAAACATGGAAGAAACACGTATACTATGCGAAACGATTCCGTTGCAAATTGAAGAAAAAAGAGAAGACCAGGGGTCTGGTGGGAAGAGAGAGGGGTAAGCGATGAAAAGTGATGTAAAAACAAATATACGAATACGAATGCATTAGCTTACACGTATACGAGTTACAGAGGGGGGTGAGGGAGGAATGAAGGATATAACGAAGAAAAATGAAGTATAAACAAATCGGTTGATGAAACGAGCGTTATTAAAAGTACCTAATTGTTCGGGCTTTATTACTGTGCTTGGTTGAAGGCATATGCAACATCGAGAATGGCTGTTTTTCATTGCCCATGCTAATTAATGATTCACGATAGGGATAGGAAATAAAAAAAAATGAAAAAGGGAAGAAAAAAAACAAAGAGAGAGAAAGAGAGAGAGAGAGAAGGGAACACAGAGATCACTCGACATGTTGTATACTGCTCGTTAAAGAACCTTTATCGTCGTTGGATGATGCTGCAAAGCAAAAGTCGAGTGCTCGGCTTTTCAATGTAATCCTTTAACCATTCGCGTCGATGAAGATCCGTACGTGCGATCTATATGAACCTACTTAAAAGAACGACTTCGACGATTAGTCCGTTAACATTTTCATGCTGAACATCGTTTAGCTTCTTGTCTGTCTCTCTAGCGTATGCACTCGTTCGTTAATCGTTAAGCCAATTGGGACACCATCATTCAGTCTATATATGTATATGAACAAAAGAGAAACAAAGAGAGAGATAGAAAGAGAGAAAGAGAGAGAGAGAGAGAGAGAGAGAACTCTGAAATAGTAGATTTTATCGAAGTATTTATTTTGTTTACATGCCACAGTAACAAGTATAAAAAAATCTTTTGCAAAATCGTCGGGTTATAATTCTCTTGTAAATTTTAAAAAGGAATTTAATTGAAAAGGATACTTTGAAATAGAATAATTAACTTTTTTTTATTATTATTATTATCATCTTTTAAATACTTTTTTTTAGATGCAACGTAGTACGGATTATCGATTTTTATATTTCTTTTCCTGCTACGATGAGGAAAATGAATAAAAAGTAAAATATAAATTACTTTCGAAGTAAGTAGACGTGTATGTGTTAACGATTGATAACAATGATCACGTATACACGTACGACAATCATCGGTTAAATCGATAGAACGAACGATGTCATTCTCTCCTATTTGTAATGATACTCTGTCAAAGTTTGGCTCGTCGAAAACGACATAAAGTGGCAGTTGGGCCGATCGGCCTTGAAAAGCCGGCAATTACACGTCCGGCTCAAATAAGCAGAGACAACGCGCGTGACATCATACCTTGTCTCGTTTCTCACACATGCTTCTCGTATGTATGTATACGTGATTTAACGTTCGCGCTATTTTCACCATCTATCGTATGAAATTGAATGTTTTATTTATAACTCTTCGTAAATGTTTTTTAACGCGTTTCTGCGCGTGTAACCATGATTAACGTTGTATGTTCGCTTACCATAATTTTTTATTCTTTTTTTTTTTCTAAAAAAGAAGTTGGTATTTATTTTCGTTTTTTTGTTTAGCGAAATCACTTCGTGTTTGTAATAATTTAAATGATATGTGCGTCTATATACAATAATTAATTTAAATGCGACGTTAACAAATTTTTTTTTCCTTCGTCGTATTAATTAGTCACCTGCTTTGCACACGTGGAACAATCAAATGAAACGGAATCGATTGAATCATTTTGAAAGAATGAAAAAGTATCCGAGACGTTTAACCGAATGAATAATACATGAGTCGATTTAAGCGCGTGTAGCCATAGTTAGGTTTAAAATTTATCGATACTTTTTCAATGGTTTTATACAGCTCATCCGAAACACGGTATACTCATCCTTCTTTACTAGTTTAAACTTATAACTTTAATCATATTATAAATGCAAAGTGTAGACCATCTATCAATATTGCTTTTCACTTTTGCTTTTCGATAGTTCCAATCCTATAATTTATATGATATTTATAGAAATATGGCAAAGATATGAGAAATTAATGTCACACACAATGATATAGCTATAATGTTAAATGTATATGCTTGTATATGACTTGTGTGCGTTCGTGTACGCGTGATAACAGATTATAAATTATACTCCTATTATACTCGTATATTTCTATTCAGATTTTTCAAAATGTTGAAAATAATTATATCCTATTTCTACAACGTTCTCGTAAAATAATCGTATAAAAAATTATGAGAAAAGGGAAAATATTAGAGTTATGAGATTCGGAATAAAATTTATAGTACTCTGGGATGACTCTATGATGTATAAAATGGTGTGATATCGAATAAGAACATTGAAATTAAGTATTTAAGAGTAATTATATCAGGGTATTACCGTGATATTACATCAATGAAGAGTATGAGGAAGAGAAGGAGTGATAGAGGGAGGAAGAGAGAGAGGAGAGTTACGATCACGTCCCAGGGACTAATTGTTAGCGAGTTAACGATGATCGATGATAACGGGTCGTGCTCCCTTATCGGCCAACTCTGTAGCACGTAACAAGGGCTTGCATGCTATGTCGAGACTAAGCCGCTTACATCGTTACGTGTTTGTGAAATTCGAGCAGCCGATAG
Source organism: Polistes dominula (assembly GCF_049000335.1). Taxonomy (NCBI): domain Eukaryota; kingdom Metazoa; phylum Arthropoda; class Insecta; order Hymenoptera; family Vespidae; genus Polistes; species Polistes dominula. The sequence continues at coordinate 6,005,589 of NW_028300925.1, read as the reverse complement.
AGAAGAGAGTAAAGATAGGACTATAGAGAGAGTGTGAGAGAGAGAGAGAGAGTGAGAGAGAAATGGATAGATAACCGGCTAGACGGACAGGTAGACGTAGAAATAGACGGATTAGTTGATGGATAGATCGGTAAGTACACGTATGTTTATATGTGTGTATGCGCCTGTTCATGTAAATTAAACGATAACCAAGCCTTCGTTTTATCCGATTATAGGTACAACCTATTCCTTTTTATTTATATGATAATAAGTGTGTGTGTTACTGTTAAAACTCGAAATCCGTTCATTTATGAAATAATCACCTGAGTCACGAAATAATTTATAATAACTTGTTAAAGAATGAAAGGAAAATATAATTTATATAACCTCGTTGGTTCCTGAAATTAATGGTTTTTAGTGTATGATAAAAATTCTTTTTGTTATTTCTGAAACGTTTAATTATTTCGTATAAAATTTGGATTTTTTTACGAATAAGCTGAATTTTAACGGTAACGTATATAAATATTGAGTTGGTTTTCTGTGTTTCTAATTAAGAAGAGTGTTAAGTTAAAACTTTGGAACAAGAGTTATGCTAATTAGAAAATCTTCGAGAGAGAAGAGAAGAGGAGAGGTAACGAAGAGAAAGAGTAGTTGTAAAGTCCGTAACGATTTCACATACAAAAAAGTTATATTCATCTTGACGATTTCCAAGACAGAAACTTGTATCCATTACAACTTCATTAGAGTGTAGAGTAGGTAGGATAGAAACAACAGTTAGGAGGAACGAGCACTAGGAGTAAATCCAAGTTTAAATTGAATTCACGGGAACGCAGTTTTAGATGAAGTAGCATGAAGTTCTCTTCTCCTGCGAGAACTGATACACGTAGTAAGAGGATGACAGAACGACCAAGTGAACTAAAACGAGAGAGAGAGAGAGAGAGAGAGAGAGGGAGAGGGTAAGAGAGTACAAAGAGGGCATTTCTCACTATCGGCTACGAACGGTTCTCTATAGTTCGCAAGCAGAAACCGTAAATGATTGTTCGAAAGTCAAAGCAACGCAGAAGCGAGAAACGTATAGCGACTTGCAATTAGCGAGTATCGGTCGTGTTTCTATTTATCTCTCCCTCTCTCTCTCTCTCTCTCTCTCTCTTTATACTAAGTAAAATTTTCTATGTAAATATTCTGTGAGATGAAACACCGATACGAATTATTTCAATGGCAGTTTCTCATTCTTCCTGTTAGCTCTCGTTACCATCTTTCTTATCCAATAGATATTATTTGAAACACAAATATAATCTATGATTGTTTCTCTCAACCTGTATTTTGCGTGATAGAAATAAATAAACCTATTTTTAAATGTATGAGCATGTTTGTCTGTACTACTTATATTAAGGTAATTTTAGGGTTACCTTTAAATCGCGTTCCTATTTCCGTGAATGAACTTGGTCAAGGAGAAGAGAACGTGCGATTTAACTTCTATTCGTGCCTTTGATACTTCTTTTCGAAGAAACGATCTCTCCGAGCTCACGAATTTCGTGCTAGCGATAGAACGATACTGTTGTTCGGCATTACCGTTATTACCGCTATTGTTACATCGAGAAATATAAAGTGACTTGGACGCGTACTCGGTCAAAAACTCTATTACCGTGGTCTGACGGTGAAACAAGTTCACGGGACTATGAGTCACGATATTTTACATGAATTCTCGTATGACTTTAGGTTGATAAATATGTGTGCATACATGTATGTATATGTGGGTTAACTCGTAACAACTCTCAACACCTATTCAAAAAATTTGAAAAGAAAATTATAAAGTATTAATTAACGTTTAACTCTACGAATATGAAACTATAACACAAATTGATTATTTAATTATATTCCTCCTCTATTAAATAAAAATAAAATATAATTAAATAGAAATAAAGTTAGAATTTTGATCTTATTTAAATTCCTCTAGAAAAATCTGAGAAAATAGTTATATAAGTTTATTTGGTGAAATTTTCAATCGATGAAATATCACTTGGAATGGTTGATCTTGTATATCAAGTATTCTATTAGTACCGTAATAATTCACTCTCAAGAACGTTCAATGAATACTCGATCGGATCGATCGAATTGGATGTACCGATCGTCTAGCATAATAACCGATCTATCATGGGCATTATTATCATCGTTCAGATATTATGGGAAGGATATCGGCGTTCATGGAGAGGTTCATGGAAGCAAGCCAACGTATCACGATCCCCCTTTCTGTACAATTTCCGTGCGTTCGCTTATTCGCTCGCTTGCTCGCGGGAAGTACTTTCGCTTAGGTATACACACAACATACACCGTGTATAGGTAAATACTTGCCTCCTCCGCGTGCTTGATATTAGCAATAACTCGTCGTTCAATTTTGCATACGCTCTATACCCGCAGTTATCCGCTTCATTTCACTGCACGACAGAGAATCGCGTTCGGCATCAGAATGTGGAAAGCAGCAATAGGATGTAAATATCGTTCTTGAATCAAGAAACGAGGAAGACGAGTTCTCTCTCTCTCTCTCAGTTGCCTCTTTTTGCTATCGCTAAGGAAAACAGATATTTATCGTGAGTAATGCGTTTCTATGTTTTATGTATACACGAGGATCGTTTCGAAACGTGAAAATCATAACGTCGCCCTTCTCTATATAGATTTATCGTTCTTGTTACTCTTTAATACTTATTTACGTATTTCAAATCTTTCGATACATTGTTTTATTAACAAAAATTCATTTATATTTTATTGTTTTATTGAGACAATTAATATCATTAATATATCTATAAAATCGCAAAAGAGAAACAACGAGAGAGAGAGAGAGGGAAAGAGATATTTGTAATATACAATAAGATCATTGAAAATATTTCATATTTTTTTCAAAGTTATCCTTTCAAGTGTTTTCTTTTTCGTCTCAGTGGTTGATACATAGATCATTCATCTCTTGGTTGCAGTAGCGTTAGGCTAACGTGTGCTCACCAAGTCAACAACGTTTGCTAACCCTGCTAAATGATTTAAGCTGGCAATGTTCGTTGGCAGCGCGTGTGACATGCGCGTCTCGTGAATAACATTAAGTTTGTGCTTAATGGAAAATTCGTTTTACGTTACACCAAGGACTAGTTATGATACGACGGATTCCGATAAGCGGCTCATTCGAGGAACAGGTTTCCATTTAACGTCTCTCTTTCTCGCTCACTTTCTATCCATAGGGTTATGTACACATGTACATATAGTAAGTGCAAGAGAACGTACCCGGCACGTTCGTAATCCTCTTGTATACACATGCGCGTGCAATGGGAGAATACGCAGGATGCCGCTCACCGCTACCGGTTTATCATGGCGTTTAATTTATTGACGAAGGCGTGCTGTTATCAAGCTCGAAGCAACAATTTGCCGGCGGCACATCGCTTTTCCTGTTAATCGAAATGTTAGTCGTTGACTGGATCGATGATGATCCCTATGGCGAATTCTCTACGCTTCTTGGCGTAAGATCATCTCTAATATTGGATTTTCCTTTTGTAGAAATCATCATGTTCGTTCCTTTAATCATCTATATAATGACCCACTAGGAGGAGAGAAAAATGAATAAAAAAAAAGTGAATGAAAGTGATTTTCATATTTTTTTTATTACGATAATAAAAATAACTAATCCCACGTAGGTAATCGTTCGAAGTTATATCTAAATAATTATACTTCATCTAGTGTAGATTTGTTGTTCGTATAATATAACAAAATTCTCAGTTAGGAGAAATTTCCTGTGCTTGATTTTTTTTTAAATTTTACTTTTTTATTTTTGTTTTTTGTTTTTGTTTTTTTATTAACGATCGTCGAGCGGTGAATAATATTCCGTGGCATAGAATCGCGTGACGTTCATTAAGCGAACACTAGCGTGCAGATTTAATCGCTATAACTTTATCGCCTGCAATGTGTACGCCGAGGCGACGATCGTTGAATAGTCGCTTTGCTTCCGTCAATCTCGCTTGCTATGAAAAATTGACGATTTTAATGCTTTACAAAAGCATCCTATTTCTTATTAATTATTTCATTATTATCGTACACGACGTTAATTAAGTTACACGTAACCTTTTCATGTAAATAACTTTGAACGAGCTCAAAAGATCTCTTTCTCTTTCTATCTTATCTCAATATTTTTTAAAAATAAATATATAGCTTTAATTTTTTATTATTTGTAGATGTGGTGAAATTTTTTTTTTTTTTTTTTTAATATATATAGACGTGTATATCTACTATATTATTGATTTTGTCGAAATTGAACTTACAACGTTTTTAAAAATAAATTGCTGATATTCGCATGATGAAACGTACCGAATTTTGTATCCTTTTTATTTTTTAATTATATATATATTTATATTTTGCAGATATATCGCGATCGAGTCTTTGGATAGTGACAATGAAATTTCGTTATATATCTCTTCCTTTCTATATATATATATATATACAATATAGATATTGATAACATAAAATATTATTCTACTAGTACGTATCATAGATTTATGATTTAACGTTCACTTTACTTTCCATTTAAATAAAAAAGAAAAAAAACAACGAAAAGAAAATGGAATAAACCTGAAAAAGAAATTATAGACAGTATATGTACGGTGGTTTACGTATTATCGAATGTCTTATCGGGAAACTAAAAAATGATTTAATAGAACGTTATCGATAAAGTTAAAAATATGGCTCTCTATTTTTCTCCTTTCTTTTTTCTACTTCTTTCTCTTTCTCTTTCTCTTTCTCTTTCTCTTTCTCTTTCTCTTTCTCTTTCTCTTTCTCTTTCTCTTTCTCTTTCTCTTTCTCTCTCTCTCTCTCTCTCTCTCTCTCTCTCTCGTATTTTCCCCAGAGTATGTCCCTTTTTTATATTCAACCAAGGCAAATGGCATAAAGTAGTAACCGTAATGCATCGCATCAGTAAATGAGCAGTTAACCCCGATTTAGCTCGCGCTTGCGCTCCCGCACCGACGCTAAATAATAAATCAATAATGTAAGCTAGTAATAGCCGTATAGTTGCGGAATTTACCAAGCCACGTAGTACTTACATATACATGCATATGTATTAACGTTCCCATCCTATGCTTTCCATCGAGATTTAAGCGAAAGGTAAGAAAATGATCGGCAAATCTTCAAAGTTAAATACAAATCTCTTTCTTGATAGTATCGTTTTATATTATTTTTCGTAATCTTTCTGATAATTATTCTGGCTCTCTATTTGATAGAAAATATATTTTTCTATATATAAATAATTATATTTGTATATTATAATAAAATAATATATAAATATAATTATATATAAAAATAATATATATTTAATATAATTATAACAAAATATTTCTTATATATAATAATATAATAATATATAATATAAATAAATATATAATATTATGATTAAAAAAAATATATATATTCTTTAATGTTTTTCTTTTTCATCTTTCTTTCTTTTTTTCTCATTTATATAAAATTTTATTTACGATGAATACATTCGTTTTATGTTACGATAAAAACGTCCGAAATATAATATTATTTGTAAAAATAATGACTTTAGATTTATTAAGACATTAAGTAAGAATTTTTAAACATGTTTTATAAAAGGCATTGATAAGAAATGCAAACTTCTTGTGCGGTATAGTTTGTTCCGATTAAATCATGTTAGTCACAAAGGGGGATATGATTTATGCGATAGTTTCTTGTCATTTCAAGTAGAGCCGTGATTTTACATCTCGATCGATTGATAAGCTCCTTTGAGCTCTGAAAAGGGAGTCCGATGTGGAAGGAAGGGTGTTTCGAGCACCTGCGTTCGGTCAGAGTCATAAAGTTTGTACTAAGGCTTGTTTATCGATGCGTCATGGAGATTTCCGCTTATTCATGAAAAACGTAACCCCTCTTTTAATAGAATAATAAAATTATTTTCAGAATAACGTTTCTTTTATTAATAGAACTTTTATGAGTTTCATATTAATTAAACGCAATTAATTAACTATTTAAATAATTTATATATTCGAGGGCATGTTGATACAATCAAATTATTTGGACACTACGTATATACGTATCACGATTAATGCTAGGTATTTCAAGTTTATTTTATTTATTTATTTACGTGAATAATAAATACATACATTATGCATGTTGACAATAACAGTTTGTTATTCAATCATAATCGTAAATTTCACAATCCTATTAGAGACAATATCAAAAATTTGATTTCTTGCTTGATTCAGTATTATCTTACGAAATGTATATAAAATAATAACGAAGTTAGAAATGAACAAGAAAAATTAGAAGAAAAATGATCGTCAAATTAATTTTCTAAGACGAAGTCAAATATTCGCGTATAGGTAAATATATGTTCTCATATCCCAATGGGAATTTATTCGATCGTTCTATAAGCGAGGAAAGAGAAAGAGAAGGAGAGAGAGAGGGAGAGCTGGTTATAGATTGCCGAACGCGTGCAATTACTTGAGGGAATTCCCAGCGAAGTTATCGAGTCACTTATACGTTCCCCGTCTCGTTTAAATCCGTCACCGACAGCGTGCACGACTGGGAAAGACAACCTGCCCGGAAATCCATAAGCCTGCATCGAACGTTGCTTCTATATAACCAACCTACCTGGCTTTTCCTGCACCAATCGTTCGTGCTCAACCACCCACTCATACACACACATACACATACTTATATAGGGTGTCCCAAAAAATTCTCTTTACCAAACTGAAAAATAAGAAATATTGTATCGACAGATTTATTGATAGTGGCTGTATCGTTAGACTATACTTTTTGAACAACACTGTAACTGTGGAAAGTAATATCTTGAAATAAAATACGATACAATAATATTGTTATTCTATTAATAAAGCAATATCGAATATTTGGTTTTATTTCATTTCTTTTTTATTTTTTTTTTGCAAAAAAAATTTTTAGGACACCCAGTACATATCTATTGATATATAAATATATATATATATATGTATATATATGTAAAGAGATAACGAAACATACATGTATTCGTACACATTTTGTCCATGCGCAACGTTCGCAATTTGCGGTCGGACAGATCGGTTTGTGCGATCGATCGTTAAAATACGCGCCGTTACCGTTCGTACCAGCCTGTCACCCAAACGATTTCCTATCATTCTCTTTCACTCTTTGTTTCTATCTGTCTCTTTCTCTTTTTTATCTTTCTATTTCTCTTTGTCTTTCTCTCTTTAATTCGAACTCGAATTAAAACTCTGGTCACACGCGTTTCGAACCATTCGATATTTCTATCGTTAATATTCGTGTTTTTTTCTTTCTTATTTTTTTTTTTTAATGTATTTTTCAACTATTGTAGGAAGAGATAACCTTTCATCGATTAGCCTCGTAAACTTAATTAGATGCACGATGTTACGTCCCACGCGCGTTATCTTTGCGAACGTGATCATCGTCACATCGAGTAGTCGCTGTCGTTTTAATGACAGCAAAAGCGTGGGTTCGTAATGATCTTTTAATACTTGGCTTAACGTGTGTATTTTATTATTATTTTAGATAGACCGATCAATTCTGTCCAATAACTTTATTTCAGCGTTAAAGATTTTATTTCAAAGATGAATAAATAAAAAAGTGTAAGAGAGAGAAAAAGAGATGTATGTACACTATAGATCAAAAGTTTAAATATGCGTACTCTTATGTAAAATATTTTGAAATTATTATAACTTATGTTTACCATATGCTTAAATTTTTTTAAATAAAACTATTAATTAAATGAATTATTAACTTTCTGGACAATTATTTTAAACAATTTTGGCATTCGTGAATCGAATTTTTTACAATATTTTCGTTCACAAATAGTTCCAAATATTTTGTGCAAAATATTCAACAAATTTTCTCTTGATTTTGGACAAAATGGAACCCATAGTGTGTGCAAAATGCATGGAATGCAAATGCAGTATATGTATCTAAACTTTCGATCGGTTATGTATATATTTAAATAATGAAAATAATGTTTGTTTGTTATAACGCGTGAGAAATAAGCATAGAAGAGTTCACTGTGCCGTGTGTACTATATTGCACGAGTACAACGGTTTTGGTAAGAAATATACATAACTTATATCTAACTTCCACTTATAGTCGTCACGATGCCGTTATCGGTAAAACCGGCAACGTTAAGATGATAATGTTATCTATACGACGCGTACATATGTAGGGTGGATAGTCTCATTTGGAATGCATCGACGAAAATAGTACGACATCTCGTAAAAATCCAGATTCCTATCCTTCTTTTAGACCTTTAAATATCGTTTTGATCGTAACAAATTTTATTTCTTCTCCTTCCCTCTTTTATCTTTCTCTCTCTCTCTCTCTCTCTTTCTGTATATATATATATATATATATTTTCTTTTTTCTTTTTTTTTTATTACTTTTATTACATACATATAGAAACGTATATCGTTTATTTAATCTAAAAATATTTGTAAACGTTGAGTTGTAAAAATTGATGAAAAAAAAGTTAATAATCCCTGTGAGCGAGTTGAAAAGTTTTCATCTTAACACGGAAACAAACTTTTTTCTTCTGATCAAATTCGCTTTTATTTCTAAAACAAATTTTTTTGACATTCAAAAATATTCTCAACTAGTCTTTGTAGAAGTATCATTTCCTTTTGGAGTTATTTTTAAAAACGTTACTGCGTATTTTAAATTAGAACGTCTCGTTAAAATTCGACAGCGATACCTACTCGACGATATTTGTTAGAAAGGTTTTTTTTTCTCTCTCTCTTTTTCTTTTTTTATACGCGAACATACGATAGAGACTTTCCCTTCTCCACACGAGACGATTACCTGTCGTGCAATTTATGTTAGTAAATGGCTGCAATCTGTGCCTGATTCAACTTGTAAAATGCTTTTCCCTTTATCCTTCTTTCACCGCTTTGACTTTCCAGTCGACTTGTTCACCTCCCTCTCACTCTTTCTTTTACTCTCTCTCTCTCTCTCTCTCTCTCTCTCGCTTTCTCTCTGAATCTTTCGCCCGGCTTCTTTTTCCTTCAGACGAGCTCCCCTCGTTATATACTCTTTCAGCGTCCAGTTCACTCGCATGCACAAAAGTGCAAAACACCACAGAGGAAACGAGCGATTCGTGATCGCGGCCCGTTAACGTTTCACTTTTCGTGGTTCGAAAATTATTCCCTCGATAATATCGTATCGTGCCACGAATAGAGACCCCACTCTTCGATCCGTAATGGACACCGAAATTGATCAACGCACGAACACACGCCCGGTGTTTTTCGGATCGGATCATTGATTTCGTGGCAAATTAAAGAGAGTGTTGTTCTGCTTTTGCGAGAACAATTTCGAACATTAACCTTAAGTAAATCGTTTAAGACTGTTTGATAGTTAAGAGATTCAAGATTAATGATGATTCATCCTAGAGCAATTTTACTTCGTTGTTTGCATTTCTTTTAATATAATAACAAGCAAAAATTGATCTATGTAAAGTTTATTTTTTACAATGAAAAAAAAAGAACTAGGGGGTATATTTATCGAAGAATTATATTCACCATTTTTTCCATCCCTTATTTGTCGTTTATATAGTTTGGCTTTGAAATGTCTACGACGTTCTTTGCCGCAGCAGCAGCAGCAGCAGCTGACTTTGCTTTGAGAATTGATGAAAAGAAAGAAAAAAAACTCATAATAATAAGGAACATAAAAACGTTGCTTGGTAGAGAGAAAGAGCGCGATGAATGTGCGATAAACGCGCGATAAAAGCTGCGATAATCGAGCGAGTCGAGGCATTTCGAAGCGACGCGAAATTGATTGCAACCGTGAAAGATCGAACGTGTGCTTGGTAAAAAGAGAGAGAAAGAGAGAATATGAAAGAGAGAAGAGAAGAGAAGAGAAGGTAAAAGGTTGGTCGATCGGTATAAATCGAAACGGGGATAGAAAATCGGTGAGACGCGTAGTATCATCTATAGATCTTTAGTGTGTTAGTGTATACCTATGTAAAAGTATTTATATATATACCGGATAGATTCAAGCTACCAATTGGAATTGGCTCGTTATTCGCGCCCCGTTCCGACGGATGGCTCACTCCGATAATTACCGATCGCGGATAAATTTATGACAGCTATAATTTACGGACGGCCGAGCATATACCAGAACGAGAAGGTTTGCGAAACTGCGCTCGAGTACCTTCGATAAAGAGCGATTAACTATAAAACGATACTGACGCGATGCGACGCTCGATACTTGTCGTTCGACCATTCCTATACATAGTCGTTCAAATTTTAAATCGTCCGATAAGCTGAGTATACTCACGAACACACATACACATGCCCGTATACCTACCTATGCCTATTTACACACATATATATGTATATATACGGTTGTGAGACAAACTCTGGGAAAATAGAAACGAGGAAAGAGCGTATAATCGATTTCGTTCGATAAAACAGCCTCGAGTTATTTATTCGCTGTTAGTGTGAAAGCGCATTAAATATTTCAATAAGAATGTAGAATAGATGCAATGATATTTTAAGTATAAACATCGTGGTAAAAGATGGTAAATCGTGATTACGGTAGCATTACGATTCGATCCATTTCGATTTGCGAAGAATTAAAGATAAATAGGAATAATTTGTACAAAGTTAGAGTATCTAATTCGAGAAATAATGTTTTTATTATTTATTATCCGTTTAAGAGATATATCTTATTGCAGAAATCTCGTAAGGAGAAATCTAAATGATAATAAAATAATAAATAAATAATATTATAGTAAAATAAAGTGATATAAGAAAATGATTGTGTCATTGTTTCGAATTAATTTTAATTTAAAATCGATCATCGGTAAACATTTTCGCACAAACAATGCACGCGATATTTAATTACGTTTAAGAATTTTATTAAATGATCGCCTTTGTTAAACTTGTTTATTCATTTAAATGCAAATAGATTCATTATTAAATGGGGAAAATTAAATTAGCGGTTGTCTCGTGTGTTTATTTATCTATTCTATCTCTTTTCTCATCTTTATTCGTACATTTATATTCTTCAACGTTGGTGGCTCGCTAAAGTTGGACAAAACGCTGACGTACGTAATGTCAGAAGAAATAAGATCTATTTTAAGAGGACAAGCTAGCAAGCAACCAAGCAACCAACCAACCCTTCTCTCAAGAGAAATATTATTCATTTTGAGAGCTTATCGTCCCTACCTTACAAACAACTCTTCTTCTTCTTCTTCTTCTTCTCCTTCTTCCAAAGCGTTTCACGCGACTCGTTTCGTAGGAAATGGGAGGAACTACGCTTGACGACCTCTTTTACTTACAAAATCGTTCTACTACATTCTGATTTTATCGTGGTATCCTTTCGGGTAGACAGAAGCTTCCAAAAAAAGTGCTTTCGTAAAAAACGTTATTGCATTATCTATAAAAGATAAACCACTACTGATAGTAGCCAAAAGTAGCAACAGCAGCAGCATCCTTCTATCAAGTTTCCATTTATAAAAGTGTATCCCTATTTTTCTTCTCTATTTCATAAGCTTTCAGAGGAATTTTTTTTTATTTTGCCATACGCTTATACATACTTAGGGAATTTTGTGAAATCTGTTGAATGATACTTAAAAATAATATTTTACTTTTTTGATTAATTACTTTTTGTTTTAATATACTTTTTCTATTTTTTTTAAGATAAGTTTCCTCGACTATTCTATTAAAACGTTAACGTTAGACGTAAAGCGAATATTGCGAAGTATTATATTAGCTAGCGTTACGCATACAAAATGAGTCGGAAACAATTGATTTATTCGGCAGGTAAATATGTAGGTACAATGGAAATGTATAATCGAGAATGAAGTAGGAAAGTAAACTTCAACTACTCTCGACGAAACTTCCAAACGGTTATTCCGATAGAGAGTACATTAGCACTATGTAGAATGGCTGGTAGATTCGTTGAAAACGCGCATAATTAAATCCTCTTATCATTAGAGAAAGAGGCGATGGTAGTAATAGTAGTATAGTGGTGATGGTGGTAGTGGTGGTGGTGGTGGTGGTGGTGTTGGTGGTGGACGACGATATCAGCGTCTCGCTTTATAATAATTCGCGAGAGGAAACTCGAGGCACGAAATTCATAACTCGCGTTTCATTCGCGATAATGTAAAGGTACAAATATATATCTCCGAGTGGAACAAATCGAATACGGCGCAAATTAGTAACAAGGTGGGCGCTAGAAATTTGTCTTGTTGCGAGAAATAATTGCCTCGAGGATTCCTTGGGAATGGGGTTGCTGTTAGAGTACGCGGAAAAGACACAGACAAAGACACAGAGGTAAAGACAAGAATGTAGAGTGAAAGAGATAAAGCAAGAGAAGGAAAGGAGAAAACAGCGTGACGAGGGAAGAGAAGGAGCAGGAGGAAGAGAAAGAGGAGGAGGAGGAGGAGTTAGGGTCGAGGCACGAAGAAGGAAGAGAAGGGTGGTCTCAGGGGGTTATAATGCCCTGGATGAAACGCCCGAGGTTATTAGTTTAGGAAGCTGCAAAGTACCTCGAAACAAAGTCTCTCTGTCTCTCCATTGGGTAATCAATATACAAGCAAGAAACCTGGCTCGTTTCACCTCGCTGCGGCTCGTTCAAACCATCTCCTAGAGTGAACGTTCCCGGTGTTGGTGCTTTCGTGCTCTTTCTTGCACTCTTCTCTTTTCCTTCCTCTCTCTCTCTCTCTCTCTGTTTTCACTCTCTTCCTTTTCCTATCCTCTCCCTTGGCTTTGGGCTCGTTCGTTCAAGGCCGATAAACGTTACCCCTAACCATTTCTCTGATAGACCCCAACATGAACGCGAACGAGATATCTTTTACTTAATAAACCGTCTCCTTCCGCCTCATCGAAGCGGTAGGTTAAATCATAATACGGCTATTTCCTTACTTTCTTGCTTTTTAATAAATTGCCAAATGACTCTTCTTCCTTCGCCATTGAAACACTTTCCTTCCTTCCTTCCTTCCTTCAGATCTTTCTTTATCGAAAAATTATTCAAATTTTATACCGATATTATTAACTCAATTTGTTCATTTTCATTTGTTACAGTCCGAGCAGTACAGCTCTAGAATCATTGGATCAACTGAAGGAGTACCTGACGACAGCGGGAACCTGTAAATGTGGTCTCCAATGTCCTCTCAGACCTGAACAGGTCTTCAACTTCGACCCCAAGGTAAGTGAAACGTTTTTAAACAAACATATGTTCATCGACAGATATTCAGTAGCGTTATGATTTTACAACAAATGATAACATCGTATTAACAATGGTCTCTTATAAACGTTGGAAATTACATTACATCGTTTGAGTTCATCGTCCTGGTATCGTATTTGCATATTAATATAGGATTTCGTCGTCATGTTTAAAATACGTGATCCAGTAACGAACACACCATCGTGTCTATGTTACGTTCCGTCATGTCGTGTTGTCGACGTGCGCTTGTCCCTGCTCGGATATTACGTTTTATCTTTCCGCATTTACACGAACGCGTTCTGCTTCGAGAGATCGTTTACATTCCCACGCGAGAATTTATTAGACTATTCGTGATAGCTACATCTGGCATTGAATTGATATTTTTAGTCACGAATGTTGACTCTTTTAATAAATGATTTTATCAAGATCAGTAGTAGACACTTAGGTATATACATTTCTCATACTCGATTAAGAAACAAGAATGTGTAACCTCTACGTGATGAAATTTTATCAAAATAAAAAAAATTATTTTACTTTTTATTCATTTCATATTGATGCTGATTCAATTAACCGGGAGAAATGGATGTATGTACAAAATTTTTAATATTAGTGTTTATAAAAAATAATTTATACACTCACGTGTTAGTGTACTTGAACAGGTTAATCTATCTGATATTTTTTTTTACTTTTTTTTTCTTCTTCTTCTTCTTCTTCTTTATATACATTCACTATAAAGATAGATAAATAATCGTAATAAGATTATATCAGTTTTAATTTTGTTTTTCTTTTTTTGTTTACAAAGCATATTATTTGAAAGACTTCAATTGAACTAGTACGATCACGCTTAATCTCCTTAGCTGCCGAGTTCGAGTTCGTTTATTTGTTTATCATGCTCGGTAATCGCTCAATACGCGTAACCACTCGTAACTATCAGCAAGAAATATCGTCGGTGTCAGTCAAAAGTCGACGAACCTAAACGAAAGAGCTAACACCGGTGTAATAGATCAAACGTTTTCTTGCTATCGGTTAAAACGACTTTTTAATTCTTACTTTTCTTAATAGCTGTTAGTAATAATTCAATGTAATACAGTGCGATACTGTCAACGTAAACTATACTATATTTGAATTATCACATAAGTAACTAAAACTTCCACCAGTATTTATACAAGAAACTTTATGAGTATCATGGAATATATGTCGATTGAAATATGCATAACACTTCAAATAAATTCAATTTTATGTTTAACGAAAATATAATTTTTTGTTTGTTAATAAAAACATTGCAAAAATTGTATTACACGCGAATATCAAATTTATATAAAATATAATTCTTTATCAAATTTTTTTAATTAATGTTTGTAAAACAAATATTTTTGTAACATTCAATGATTGAAAAATATGAACTTTTGATCGGTAGTGTAACGAAAATGTAGAAAGGTGTCAACGACTTTTATCGTTGTCGTTATCTCCTTGAAGGTTAACACGGGACGGTAATAAAGTTTAGAAATAATCTAACGTCGATGTCGTCGAAGGAGGATCGTGGTCAATTTTGTTCCCACTCATTTACCCTTGTTGGGAGGAGGTATGGTGTATTCGAGTCACGAAGGTTAGTAATAAAAAAGAAGCGTCTCGTTTCTTGCCGTAACAATTTACGATAAAATTCTTCGGACGCGAAAAAGGGATCTTTTACTTTCTTTCTGTCTCTTGCTTTTTCTTTTCTTTTTCCTTTTTTTTTTTTATCTTTGGTGCCACGCGAGAGAAGGAGAATGTAGTATCGTCACGGGCGGGAGCAGAAAACTTATTATAGGGCCGGCGAAAAGAAATTGGACGATCCAGTTCCTGAAGACGTATAACAACGTCGATTTCAATGTTGGAAGATACTTACGATGCATAAATTAAAAATTCACCAAACTACCGGGTGCCACCGTAATAACTAAATATATGTATGTGTACGTGTGCGTGTGAGGGGGTTGGGGGAAGGAAGTAGAAGAGAAGCGTACTTGAAAATATGAGAGCAAAAGAGAGAGAGAGAAAAAGAAAGAAAGATAATGCTCATCGGTTTTGCTTAATTATTCCAGTAGCATGCGACGACGATATAAGAGGAAAACGTATAATTATCCATGCACCTGCTTGCTAACCACTCACTCTGTTCGCTACTGCTTAACGTTCTATGGTTTACCAACTGTGCGTTAATACGTTGCCTAATTAAACTTTATCATCCACTGACGATCTCCGAGAATCATAGATGCACACCGATTCAGTATCTTCTGTTGTTGACAGCGTAACGATCAGTCTACTGTTAATTAATAATAATTAGCATATCTGTATATTAGTGTAAATCATGTATAGCACACTGTACATACACGCTTGTTTTCTACTATAATCTTTCTTTCTTTTTCTCTTAATTTACTAGAGATTTTTTTCTACTAATATGGATCGTTAAATAAGTAGTTATAAAAGTTATATGTACTCGGTCTTGTTTATACGATCATTTACGATTTATAAATCGGTATAGTAGAGAATATAAATTTTCTCTCTGGAGAAAATAAAGATCGATTCGAATCGATCGCACGATTGGACGAGTTCTATTTGTCTTTTCTCTCTTTCTCTTTCCCTCTTTCTTTTCCGTGAAGAATCTCACGCAAGGAACGAAAAGCTTTCGATGGTAAAGTCTCTTCTGACAAAGCCGAAAGATTGTATCGGCATGAAATCTGCAATGCAAACTTGCCATCTCGCAGGCGAACAATAAGACTGCCAGTCGAGTTCTCGAAGATAGAAGAATAAGAATAAAACGAAGATGTAGACATAGACGTAGACGTAGATGTAGAAGAAATAGAAGAAGAAAAAGAAAAGGTGGAGAAGGAGGAAGAGGCACAAAATAAGAGAAAACGATGGAAGACGAGAAGAGATAAGAGAAGAAAATAAAATAGCAAAATAAAATGGTAAGAGAGAATGAAAGATAGAGAAGACATTATATAGAGTGAAATCTATATATATATATATATATATATAGTATAAGGTTGAAGAAGTTTTGTGGCATTTCAAAACATCGCCACATTGCATCGGTGCATTCACTCTCGCGTATCTTTCCGGTTGGAATACGTGAGTTGATAGAACGATACACAGGGATTATTATGGTAATCGAGAAACATCGTTCATTCCGAGATCCTGACGTTTCGCGCCGCAGGCTTTTTTCACCGGGATTGTAATACGGGTCGCGTACACACAGAGAAATACACAGAAAGAGAGAGAGAGAGAGAGAGAAAGAGAAAATACACATAGAAATATACAGAGAAAGCAACTCGTGAAACATTCTGGTATTGTGTATAAGTGTCTGAATATATGTATATATATATATATATATCTGTATGTGTATAATATATAAACGAACGATGTACAAATCTCTGGGCGACGAGTATACACAAACGGACGAACAGAGAAAACTCGCGTACGCATCGAATATTCTCCATTGTGTGTACATACACTTCGAGTACGAAACGCGCGGCAAACACGTAATCATAGGCAAATAGGAAGTCATTATATGGTACACACACAACCCACAGTGTCCTGTAAATTCAATTACAACGTAGATATCTGAAATGTACACGTGCACCTCGTTCGGTACTTTTCAAACATTTCGCTTCGATGTTTATTTAAACGAATAATTACGTAGGCTGTTAGAGAAAGAAAGAGAGAGAGAATCGTGCTTATACAGAGATGCTTTTTGTATTTTCTTTACCTGAATTAAATACCACAATGTAATTCTAATGATATCAAACCGATAATGATAATTCGAAATAATTTTGATAATGCATACGGAATTTCATTGATTTGTTGCGTGCTATCGCATTACATTGTATATTTATAGATTAAATGAATTCTCGCGTATTAAGCGAAAGCGGTATTATGATCAAAATGTATAATATTTATTTTACAATTATTTTCAAATCTTCGAATATTTTATTATGACATTATGCAAAAAGTTCTACTTTACGATATAATATTGTACATATTCTTTTTTTATTTTCGTTGTGTATTTTCTTCTTGCGCGTTTGAAATTTTCCGCGAAAATTCGATAAATATTTCATCGTACAACACAATTTTTGTTCTCTCTCTCTTTCTTTCTTTTTGTCTTCTTCTTTTTCTTCCCTTATTTTCTTTTTCTCGTCGAGTAAATCAACGTCTCGAGGACAAGTTCGAGAATAACGACGACTACGATCTCTTTCGCGGTTTCGTGTCAGTGTATCCTGAGAGAACGATGTTGCAGTTGAATAATTCAATTGTGTTTATTCCGTGTGGGAGCCATCTGCACGTGTCCGTGCGCACACATTGACATTAATCAAGTACCGTAACTATCCGTAAGGATCTATCACGAGCCGTTGCGCTTCTTCTATACGCTATCTGCGAGGGATACCAAAAGAGAAGGAAGAGAAAGAAAGAAAGAAAGAGAGAGAGAGAGAGATAGAGGGTTCTTTTTCCAGGAACCTTTTGATTTCGCCTCGATTCTTTATCAGCCACCTTTGGACATTGGCGAACAAACACAAGCATACAAACACCCATCATCCACTCTATCCTTGGCAGAAAAAGAGAGTGTGTGTGTGTCAGAGAGAAAGAGAGAGAACACACTATCTTTCTTCTTTCTACCCTCGTTCGATCTTTTCTCCCTTCTACAGGAGAATACGATGCTCCTTTTGTAAAACCAGACGCGTTTCCGCCTATTGTTGAACGTCTCAGGGAGAGAGATAGGGAAAGAGAGAAAGAGAGAGAGAGAAAGGAAGAAGGAATCGTCGAGCCGAAGAACTGTTTCTTGCTTTCCCGTGGTTGCTGGCTACAAAGACGAAATTAAATTGTCGAGACAAACGGCCGTGAACCGCAAGAGCTTTTAATACGGTCCGTGTCATCCTCGGACTTTACCTTTGTCTTATTCTTTGCACCATTTCTTTTTTTTTTCTTTTATTCTTGTCGTCTCCCCTTCTTCCTTCACTCTCTCTTATTTTTATTCTTATTCTTCTTTGTCTTTTCTGACTATGTTTATCTATTTTTATCTTAATATTCAAAGATTCGCATAACGTTCTATCTTAATTTAATTGCTTTAATTAAACTCTCATGAATATATTTATCTTCATTTCCATAAAGTTTTTCTGCAATCCATATACTATACGATATTATTAATGTAAATGAAATATTATGGAAAATAATAAAAAGAAAAAAAAATCAGAACTTGGTAAACTTTTTTTTTTTATTTATTTTTAAATATAAATTATATTTTCGTCGTGTATACTTTGTCATCAATATTTGCGACAGATTCGTCAAACTGTGTGTTTATACGATTTCGTTATATAAATATTTTATTGAAAAATATTGTTGTGTGGATATTATTATATCGAAACGAAAGAACGGTATTTCGCAATTTCAAAAAAGAACCTTTGCCCTTTACCCGTTAGTAAAAAAAGAAAAATATAAAAAAGAATTTGATGTTTGTAGTTGATGTTTGAGTGGTACGCGCTTTATGGTGTTCACGAGTTTGAGTGGTGCAAGGATATAAAGTCGTTGCTATTCATTAACACATCCTCGATGAAAACGCGCGGATAACTCGGGCGTGTCTCGGGCAGACATATTAGCGAGTGTTTAAGCAAGCGAACGAGCAAAAGAGAGAGACAGAGAGAAAGAAAGTTAGTTGCACCGTGACGTTAACAAAGAGTAAGTACAGGCCTTTTATTATAGTCCGAGTTCGTTCCGTTTAAGAACGTTGGTAAGTAATTTACCCTTAATGGAAGTAGCTGTTCTTAATGTGTTTCACTTTTTAAAGCGTATACAATACATTGTAAACTATCTGTATTGATCTTTACAATATATATTATTATTATATTTTTTAAAGGACAAACCTCCCAAAAAAACAAAAAACAACATTTGACATAGTAATTTATTTCGATTTCAAAAGAAATAACTCAGTTGTCAATTTGAAGGATTCAACCCTTTTCACGGGGATTAGGTGATGTTTTTCTTTGTTTTTCTTTTTTGAAACTTTTCAAAAAGATCGATCATGATTGATCATGTGGTCGTAAAAAATCGATTAATCGTCTACTTTGGTACCTATCGTTTGATACGAAAAAGGCATCACTGACAAAGAAGAAGAAAAAGAGAAGTATAGGAAGAGTTAGAAGGAAGAATCAAGACTTTTATCGATAAAAGAGAGAGAGAGAGAATAGGAGACGAAGCGAATACCGCACAAAAGGGTATTTTCTTAAAAGAACGTTCTTTGTAATCGACTGAAGGCAACGGCAGGGAAACGAACTTGCTCGTTTCTACAAAGAAAGTAATCTTGTACGGTGTCTTTGTGTCGAAGCGAACCTCAAAGTTTTGCGGAGGGTGAAAAGAGAAAAAGAAAGGGAAAGAAAGTAGGAATACGCGAACGGGATGATGGCTGTGATAGCGGTGGGTTGGGATGGGGTGGAAAAGGGGGTTTGGGTTGGTGAATTTGAACTCTTCGAACGCACGCTGAGACACCCTCCCTTTGTAATTGCCAAACGGACCGAAGTTGACGACGAATGGTGGATTGAAAATGACGAGGAAAAGAAGATAAAGAAAAAAATGGATTAAAAAGAAAAAAAAAATAATAATAATAAGAAGAAGAAGGAGAAGAAAAAAAGCCATCGAGTTGCAATTCGGACGCATACGACTCCGAAGCAAATCTATAATGCATGAAAGAGTTTGGCAAGCTTGACGAATTCACCTCGATTTCTCCTCCTCCCTATACCTCCCTTGTCTTCTCTTTGGAAATGAGAAACCCTATTAACTTCAACACTCTCGAATTATCTCGCAGCAATTCTCAAGGAAGGGTCACGCGATCTCCGTAACGCTATTTATCGAGTTTTCCTCGCTCGATTTGTTTCGCGTTCCACTTTTGTTCGTTTGGTAAAATAAAAATATACGCATATACGTACGTACGTATGTAACACGACTTATAAAGAGCTACGAATGCGTTTCGATTCGACGAACGATTTTCGATATTCGTATATAATGATCAATAATATACACGCATAATGACACGGTAATTCGTTCAAAGTTACTTTTTATTACGACCGTGAATGCAAAACGTTTGAACATTTTTTTTTTACTATATGGATTCGCTTTAATCATTATTTCCTTTCCATCGTACCGTTGCAACGAGTATTTCGTAAACGAGGGTAAATGATTAACTATTATACAACATAGGAACTCTTCTATCTTCGTTGCTTTATCTTAGAGTATAACAAGTATATATATTTACTTATGTATACGTAAATATGCATAGTACCATGTAACTTGTACACACACGCTTAAATACAATATACATGTGTGTACGGCAAACGTAGAAGCTCGATAAGAGAGACTCGATATCGTGTACCAGATCCGATAATTCGAAGATAATTCAATTTCCTTCGAATTGCCGTGGTCCCCTTTTAGTGTGCAAATTGAATTTCTATTAATAAAAACAGATATCGTTAGGCTCGTTATACAGTCTTTGTTTCTTTCTCATTTCTTTGTAATATATTTTCAATGTACCTTTCTCATTCTCTCTCTCACATACACACACATACGCATACACTTTTTCATACTCTTTCTTTCTTTTCTTCCCTTCCACCCTCTCCGTTTCGTTAGATCTTTCCTTGTCTTGCTGCCATTCCAACTCGACTCGCATAAATTTATCGCGCTCATTAACTTGAAATATTGCATCGGCTATGTTTCGAGTTTATGAACGTTAATGCGAGCGCCGTATATAAGATCAAGAGGAGTCGTTCCTCACACGCGATACGGGTTACCTCTCGAAGAAAATCTTACACGAGAACGATGGGTAGATTTTTTTTTTCTTTATTTTTTTTTCTTTTTCTATCTCTCTTCCAACATACACACATGAACACACACACACAAGTATCTTTTCTCTTTTTTCTTTTACCTTTTTCTCTTCTCATTTTCTCTTCCTCTTTCTTTCTCTCACAATCAGTATGGATTTAAAAGGATATCGCTTGGAGCGATCGTCGTGCTCTCGACGTTCAACTCGGAACGATCGCGTCGTTATACGGATTAATGGACGTGGTTCTTCTTCTTCTTCTACAACGTATTCCTTCTAGCGTATTTTGTTACTAATTCGTAAGAACGTCCCTCGCGCATACTAGTCCCTACAATGTTACCAAGAGTATATCCGATCCAATCTGCTTTTCTTACATTTTCGTAGTCTTATATCTTCACGATTAAGTTGACTTTTTTTTTTATCTATCACACGAATGCAAAAAGTTAACGGGGATGTCTTTTCTTCAACATATTTGAATTTTATAAACGAATCATTAATCGTTTCTATCAATGGTGATAGGATTTTTTTTTTCATCATTTTACTTCTTTGATTACTGTATTATCTTTGATTACTATACTCTGGCGTGTTTAATTTAAATCATATAAAAATAAAAGAGAGAGAGAAAATAAAATAAATCCAAATAATTATACAATTTTAATTAAATTACTTAATCGGAAAATAAATCACGATTGTCGTTAGGTAAATAATTTGAGGGTGGGTTGGAAAGTTTCGAGTCTTGATTTAAATTAAAAAATGAAGGATATTCTCTTTTTATTTTTATTCTCTAATTTTAAAAAATAATAATTTTCTTCTAATTAAAATATTAAAAATCACAAATTTAATCCTGCTAAGGATCGCCTTTAATATTTGATTCCTCGTTCTATGAGATAATTTAAATACATTTGTAATATCACTTTTTCGACGTATCAGAGATGCTTATCCGTTACTCAATGAAATCGCTTTAATGTAATTAATGGACGAACATGAAACTCGATAAGGGTGTTCACATAATATCTGCGTCATCTAGCCACTAGCTCGTGTTCTTTCAACGTTCCAACCATTTATAGTTATCTGCGATCTACGATAGTAAGACCGTTCTCGATTAGCTAATATTCCTATGTATTGAACTTCCAACATACGATCAAAAGAAAGATCCTATCGTCAATGATTGATTCTTTTCGGCTGTCTATTACCAATTAATTTGGGTTCCATTAAACTATCATATACGATCTTTCAGGATATTAAGATAATCACTATTTCCGAATTAAACATTTACCATGTTTAAAATTCGCAATATGATTCTACGTTATTGCAAATTCTTTAGGAAAATATTGATAAAGTTGTCATACGCAATTAAATATTTTATTTTAATCGTAATTTTTGTTTTTTTTTTTCAAATTTGTTTGACCGTTTAACGCTTATTTTGATTAGTAAATATTTTCTTGTTACGTCTGTTAAATTTTTACAAAAATTTTTTTATATTTCACGCATCATTTGTTACAAACGATGTTGAATTGAACGTCTCGCTCGAATAACGCTGATAGTAAATCCGTTGATAATAAATTTCATTTGTTCTCTGAAATCTCCTCAATTCTAGATAAAAGTAGAATCCCTTTCTCTCTCTCTCTCTCTCTCTCTCTCTCTGTATGTGATTCGAGACCAAATCTATTGGTCAAAAAATAAAAAGATGTAATCACATAGCTGAACAGAATGTGGTTTCCTATCGATGTTATACATAGATTTTTGTGCATAGAACCGGTTGGTTGGTCTTCGTTGAGAATCGTCCAATTCATGGAAACAATAGGTGCTGCTAGTTGAATGCCATCGATTAACCAATACGTACGATACGCATGTGTAGTTTATCATTATCGTCTCTCGAATATAGCATCAAGGGGGAAAGCAAGTAAGCGGATAGTTCGGTTTCCCTCTATCTATTTCTGTCTCTGTCTAGCTATCGTTTTCGCTGTAATGACATTGGTAATGCGCGCGCGAATAGGCTTGAGAGAACGAATGAATGGTTCTAGGACTTAGAGAGACTCTCGATTATAATTAATATGATTACATAATCAAAAGCATATCGAGCATCGATTGATAACCAAGCTGCTATTTACGTACGTAATTCGTAACGATATTATTTACTTTATTCATTATTATAAAGTAAGGATTAATATTGTATCATATGGGTTTTCGATCGATACCATTCGCATAATTATCCACGTGAAAATATATTGTTTCTTTTAAATCTTTGAAAGACTTTTTTACAGCAATATAAAATACAATATAAAATAATATTTCATAATATTTCTTTCTTCTTTTTATTTGTATTTTCTCCCCGTTATTTCAGAAACACATACCATTAAAGTAATCATTTAAAAATACGAGTAATTCAATTATAGTTAAAGTATTTATTATGTTCCAGTCTGATGAACGATCCTTCTTTTATCGCGCGTTCGATTGTAAAAAGATTTTTACAGGTCGTTTCGCGGAATCGCTCAACATCCATCCTATATTTACGAAGAATCGTCGTGCTTTATGGTAGCGATGTAAGATCATGGTGGAAAGAAAAGGGTGGTGGATAAAAGACGACAGTGGTATATAAGTTGGTAGAGAGAGAGAGAGAGACTAAAAGAGGCAAAAGCTGTGGCAGCTTCTCGGAGTGGTCGTTAATACGATTTTATCTGTCGTTTCAAAGTTGCCGCTTCTGCGGAGTAACCGGAGAGTAGAAACGCGAAGGGGTTGAAACAAGAAAAAGAGAGAGATAGAGAGACAGAGATAGAGGAGGGTGGTTGGTATACCCTCGTTGAAGAGAAAGGGGCTGCATTGCAGCGTATTGAGAGAGCACGAGTAGTAGAGAAGAGGCACGGCGAATAGTAGGTGGAGGAGGAACAGGAGGTGGAGGCGGGTGCGGAAGAGGAGGAGGAGGAGGAGGAGGGCACCGCCGGGGACACTTGAGGTGAATGTTTTGCGAATGGTCGGTAGATGTCTGGTTTGCTCGAGGCTGATATCGACCTAGGTCTCGAGTCTGCAGCTGCCGCCTTCGACCCCTCTACTGTTCTCCAACCCCTCCACCTCCCACTGTCTCCACCACCACTAGCAACAGCAGCAGCAGCACACCACTACTATCATCAACGGTGGTACCACGATATCCACTAATACCACCAAAGATGGCATTACTACTACTACTACTACTATTCAGCAAATAGCAAGAGATTCTCTCGCAGCTCAAAGTTCATGTCCATTTCGTGTGTCTCACCTCGTCCCGTCTCACGGATTCCCGACTCGCCGTTTCTCTCCCTCGGGAACCTTGGACGATCTGCTTTTTACTACTACCAAGACCAGCAATGTCATCACTAACACAACCTCATGCTTTCACGTTCTCATTCTCTTCTTCCTCTTCCTCTTCCTTCTCCACCTCTCGATCACCTACCATCGCTGTTTCTATTCTATATCTATCCCCGTCTTTCTCTTCGCTCCAAAATCCCGGGCTTGCACGAGCTACCCGTTGCGCGACCAGCTTCACCCCTTTCTCAATGACCCACCATCCTATCGACTCCTTCCATCCACCCCGATTTCTCCAGGCTCGATTCTCCAACTCACTCTTCCTGCTCATTCTCTTTCTCTCTTTGGTCGTTTCCAGAACCGTGCAACCACCGTCACTACTACTACTACTATTAGTACAACCATCACTACTACTACAACTACAACCGACACTGCCTTCAATCCAATTCGTCCGTGACAATATGAGTCTACATTGAAGAGAGAATAAGAGACAGAGAGAAAGAGAGAGGGTAGAAGAAGAAGTTCGAGAAAGGTACATCGTTCGAGAGACTTGTGTGAGTGCGCGTGTCTCGAAGCAGGGGAAATTAACCTTTCAGGACGGATCGCGCGGAAACTCCAACGAGAGGGTTAGATATGCTTGTGGTGATGGAATTAGTAGTGGTAGTGTCGGTGAAGGAACGAATGCCAATGGGGTATAGATTGGCCCAAGGCAAAAGATTTCCGCCTTCGACTTTGACGACCGGATGAAATCTTTTTATCGTTTCTTTCGATTAGATTTAGCATTATTCAATGACAAGATTCGATTAAGTACTATTACTAAAGTAGAAAGTAATGATTATTATAGTACTCTGATTATATTCTTTCGAAGTACTTTCGAGACAACTATTGTTGATTATTTAACAAAAAAAAAAAAGAAAAAAATCCTCTTTGATATATAATTCCTTTTACGTTATCAACTGGTATTAGTTAAAGTTTTTAATTCGACAAGTATATTATCGGAAAATTGGCCAGTGTTTTTTAATATACGTTGCTCGTTATTTTTCCTCGTTGATCGATAGAAAATCCAAATGGTTTCTGTATTCGACGTTTTAAATATCCTTTGAACTAATCAAGTAGAATTTTCTCTACAAGAGACAGAAACGGGACAATCCATCCGGTTATCCTAATAATTGGACGTCCCATAATGGACATGGCTAGTAAGCATAGAGAAAGAGAGATAGAAAGAAAAAAATATAAGACAGAGAGGGAGTTCATTAATCGTGCGATTCAATTTCAATCTCTCGACTCCAAACAGGAGTCTATGCACAAGAAACTCGATTTGATCGGATTGTTTGTAATCTCTGGTCCGTACAGAGTGAAAGAGAGAGAAAGAGAGAGAGAGAGAGTCTGGTTTCTACGGTCGACAGGTACGTTGGTTGGCTCACCTGCAGTTTAATATACGAAGATAGAGAAATAGAATGGAGATACATAGAATAGTCGAGCACGGAAGGATAGAAATGTAGAGTAGGAAGGGACAGAGACTGCTAAATTCTGGCTGTGGCCGGGACGCGTAATTTATGAGAAGTGAGAGAGAAAGAGAGAGAGAGGGAGAGAGATGTGCGCGAACGTTCTAAACGCGTAAGCTCGTCCGCGTGCTGCGAGGGATGGAAAGATGGGAAAGGAGCTACCCACTGGAGAAGGAAGAGTAGGAGTAGAAGGGTGGTGGTGATGGTGGTGATGGTGGTGGTGGTGTAAGAGGAGGAAAATACAGAGGGAGTTAGATAGAGAGAAACAGTAACAGTCTGCTTCCTTCCGTGAAATATAATTCCTGCGCACATTCACGGTCGGATAATCCACGTTCGCTTTGCATGAAAACTTATTACGCTTCCAGTAGTAAGTGCGCCCGCGCACACGCACGTTCCAACCTCATTGTCGGTGCTTTTCTCTACTTCAGACCGGAGCATGACAAGAACAATTACACTTTTAAATTACGTTACACGATATTAAGCCCTTTCTTCTCTTAACCCCGCTCTTTTCTCCACCGACTTCCTTTCTCCCTTTTCTTTTCCTCTTATCTTCGCTTTCTCTTTTTTACCTCTCTCTTTCTTTCTTTATCTTTTATCTCATTTTGATCCTTCTTTTTTCCTGACTCCATTTCTATTTTCGGTATTATTCACATTTTTGCTCTTTATTTAACGAAATTCTTGAGTCATCCAATCTCTTTTATATTTATATTCGTATTTTTTTTTCTTTTTTTAAATGAAAAGCAAGAAGAAAGATTATAATATCTTCGTTATCGTTATCGTTTTCTCGTGTCATTTTCATCTCCACGATGCTTAGCTTCTCTACCAATTTTCCTTCATCTTCATCGCGGGGAATAATAATTATCTTTTCAGCGCCATGGTAGGAACCGAATAATGCCGAAGGAACGTTTTAATTATTTTATCGCGTGCTTAGGGACCGTGACCTCCTCCACCCTTCCATTTCTCTCCTCCCTCCGTCCCCACTTTTCCTCTCCACCTTCACTTCTTTCTTTTCATTCTCCTTTTCGCCACAAGCTCTACGATCTTTTATTTCTTCAAAGGCCTCAGGGAATTAAACTCGACTCTTGGCGACCAGCAGAACTGACGTTCCATTAATATTACACTCCGATACCGGTATTAGTTTGGCTAATTATGGACGCGGTATTATGTCGTTATATTTTCGTGTTCAGTGACGTCGACTAGAACCTGTCGTATATCGCTCTCGAACGAAGAGGATAATAAATGTTTTCTTGTCTCGCATTTTTTCTTTTCTTTTTATTTCTTATCTTGTTTTTTCTTCTCTCTCTATTCCTTTACCTCTACCCCTTTTTTTAAATTAAATCTTTGGTAGATGTTATTGCCAATGGAGTCATATTTCAAATCGCTTGATGGAAACTATGATTGGAACGAATAAAGTGTATAAATCGTTAGATTATTATAAACGTGATTAAAACGTCATCGTATTGCTTATGATATTATATTGCTTGTTGAAATCAAAGTTCTCTGATCTCATATATATATATATTATACGCTGTATATTCATACGTATGTATCTATTCGTATCTTTATTGTATGAGAATCACGAACAATAATTTTTGTGGTAGTTTGTATAGTCAAGTTTTACTTGCGTACGTGTAACATCGAAAATAAGGAGGATGGAGTAGAGATGGTGAAGGGAAGAATTGTAGTAATATTAGTAGTAGTAGTAGTAGTAGTAGTACTAGCAGAAGCAGCAGCAGTACCAGCAGAGGGATAGGGCGATGTGTAACGGGTTATTCGTTGGTTCGTTCCGCCGGTATTTCCGACAGCTATTCAATTTGCGGGCGTTTCGCGCCCGACGGATCTCGCCACCGGCTCGTCCCGGACAAATGATTTCACGCTGGAACTGTTTTCTCTCTCTCTCTCTCTCTCTCTCTCTCTTTCTCTCGCTTTCTCTTCGGGTCGTAGATGTCGCGTTCGTCCAATGCCAAAGGAGAAAGAGAGGAATATATACAACGAGGGTGATGGTGGGTGGGTGAGTCAGTCAGTAGTTGAGAGAGGGGTTGAAACGCGCAACTATGTGCGCGTCTGTACGCCAGAGGGCTGAATACGAGTTAGAGAAAGATAGAAAGAGTACGAATCGACGAATCGGAGCGAAAAAGAGCCTGCCGGAATAGAGAGCAATCGTGGATGAATCGAGAACTAACGGATGAGCCACATCTCCAAACGCTATATCCGATCAATAACGAATACTTTCCTCCCCGAAGCTCTGTGGCTTTTATCGTAGTCGAGGACACGTTTCTCGACATATTTTCTTTGTTTTCTCGTTTTTTGATTTACTTTTTTTTGGGGGGGGGGAGTTGCTTTTCAATTCGAGTTTTTTTCCTTTTCCATTACAAATTTCAAAATTTCGTTTTTTTTTCTATCAAATATTTTTCTTCAAATGATAATTTTGAATATATTTAAAAAAATTTTTTTTCTCTTGGTTTTTTTTTTCATCGATCCGACTTCATAGCTTTTTGATACCTATTGTAAAATATTGAACACCTGTCGTAGTCGTTGTCATCGTCGTTGTAGTAATAACTTATTCTTAGATACTTTACTAACTTTATCTTTCATTTGAAAATAACTAGATTGGTAACGTGTTGAAAGTTGAAGAAAAGCTTAACTCTAACGTAAACAGTTAATACCCTTTCTTGTTAGTCTTATGTTTACTGTCGTGCTTACAACGATGTAAGAGAACACGTGTTAGGGGATACGAAACACTCACGTTCGCAAGGAAGCTAGTTATTATTGTCATGCTGCCAGGGTAAGTGGTATTATGTATGCGACTTTCTCTCTTTTTCTTTTTCCCTCCTTTTCTCTTTTACCTTTTTTCCCCTGACGATAAAATTGTCAACATGTTAAAAATAATTGAATCGAATGTAATCGTGGAATATTGATACGCGCGGAATAAAAAATCGTAATAACTTAAATTCATATATTCCACGTTAATGTATTCAATAAATACCAACTTTATACGTTACGTTGGTTCAACCGAATATCAATGATATTTTACATTGTTCATTTTCTATGCATCGTACACGTACATGCGGTTAATACTCAAACCTTCTCGCAGTTAAAGTTAATAAGTCTCAGTGTATGTGTGTGCGAGCAAGAGAACGAGTCATTAGAACAGTGTCGCGTTGCGTGTAAAAGCGAAAATGCGACCTCTCATTTTGACCAGGCTTCCACACACATACAGACAGACATGTACGTATGTACCTAGACAACATCACTTTAGTGTGTTCCTTTAACTCCAGCAAGCTTTACTTGCTGAGCAAAAAAAGATGAGACAAAATGAGAGATAGAGATAGAGAGAGGGAGAGAGAAAGAGAGAAACTAAAGAAGAGACAGAAGCAGAGACAGAGGGAGAAAAGTAAAGACCGTAATCCGGAACTGGTTTGGAACAATTCTCTCTCTCTCTCTCTCTTTCTCTTTTTCTTTCTTTTTCTCTCTTTTTTTTTAGTATCTCAGGCTATAAGGGAGTGCATCGCGTTGTGAGCGAGTCGGAGTTGAACGCGAAGGTCCCACAGGATAAAAAATAGGAGATGGAGGAAGAGAGGAAGACGAAGGACAAGGAGAGAGTAAAGGAAAGGGAGAGGTAGGTGGACGTTGTCTCATCCTCTCCTTTCCTTTCCTCACTTCACCTCTCCTCACAGTTGCTATATTTTTTGTTCCCTCAAAAAGTCCGTATTGTCAAGTGGCGCACATACGTTGACTCTGAATATCTCTTCTCTTTTCTTTCTCCTCCTGTTCCTCCTCCTCTTCTTCTTCTTCTTCTTTCCTTTTGCGACACGACACATACATACCACCCTCCCCCAATCCGTTTGTCGCTCATACGGATTTTCATGTTTCGGTCGGATCGTGTACGACCATACGTATTTTTAGTGCTGGGAAAAAGGGAGAAATAGATCGACGAACTACGTCGGACGTTCTTTCATATGCGTCTTTCTTTACTTCCATGTATAGAGATAGGTAAACACATGTACACACATGTATTTGCATATCTGTCTGTATAGGACTTGTATTAGGTATAAGTTGTATGCTATTCCTAGCTGCATCTCTTTTTTTTTTTAAGAACATTTCTATTGAAAAGCAGAGTGGTATTTGATAATACTAGTGTATTTGTGTGTATGTGTGTTTGTGAAAATGTCTGGCGAAGATGCAATATACTCTGCCTACTGCTACGAAGATATCTCGTCCTTTTCGCGATAAGGACATGTGCATTTATATATTACATAAACATATACTAGATATACGTAAGGTATATATGAAATGCCGAGGGAAGTGGATTCGACAGACGGTTTCTACGTGTTATTCTCAACGTTATGTTACTGCCATTGCTGCTGTTCCTGCTGCTGTTACTGCGGCTGTTGCTACTGCTACATACGTAGTAAGATATTCCAATGTATATGTATTCGTATACGTGCGTTCGACTAGTCCATCCTCTTGGAAATACTACCCACCTGGAAATATTCTCTCTCTCTGACTGTCTGAATTTCCATTTTCCTTTCTCGCTTCATCGTCGCCTAGAGAAACGCTCCTTAGGAAGGACGACTTTGCCCTTTAGCTTCTATCCTTTCTCTTTCTCTCTCTCTCTTTCTCTCTCTCTCTCTTTCTCTCTCTCTCTCATTCTCATTCTCATTCTCTCTCTTCTTCTTCTTCAAGTTCAAAGTACGTTCCAGCGTTGATCTCTGACTGTGAGGGACTAATGGTACTTTAAACGGCTCGTCGACACGCGCCGTGAGCTTGTCCCTTTGTTGACCGTGTAACTACGCGTTTCGCGCGAGTAGCATCTCTATTTTCGTCAATTTATTATACACGTCAGAACATTTGCTATTGTAGCAAAAAGCGTTGTAATTGTAATTACCCTATAAAGGGTCCTAGTTTAATAGTTCTAACTTTAGATACGCTTAGTTTTCAACAAAGCGAGCAACGAAGTGTTAACAAACGTTAACCGTACGGTGAGTTACAAGAGTTTCGCCTATTTTATCAGAGAGAAAATATTTGAGACCGTTAAGTGAGAGCGCGACGACTACAACGTTAACCTTTGAGATAATACAAAGAGAAGGAGGAAATGAAATTAATGAAAATATGCAATTTATTTTGTAAAACATTTTGATTTACATATATAATTATATATATATGAATATGTAAAATATTCTTTTTTACTTTTATATTCAAGAATTAGATTCAAAAAGGGTAGTAATAGAAATAACGTCGTTTAAAAGTACAGAAGCCCTTTTGTTCTCGTTTCTCATTCACTCGCTATTTCTACGTGGATACGATAATCCATTCTCAACGGTTCACATTCAGAAGAAAGAGAGAGAGAGGCAGAAAAAAAAGAAAACTGCAAACTGAATTTATGGTCAACGTAAAACCCTATCGACCTCCTCCCACGCGGATAACTCGTTAAAACGTCCAAATACATTGACAGACAGTAGTAGTAACAACAACAACTACAACAACAACAACAACAACAACACAACTACGAATACGAATACGACGAGTTTGACGTTGACGTTAACATCGAATAACAACGACGACGACGAAGACGACGACGACGACAACAACTACGAGGAATGGCTATCGTTTGTCTTTCAATCTCGTTTATCTGTACATTTCATTCTCATCGAACTTTCAATTCTGTAAGAGGACGAATCCATTTCCGTAAGTCAATACGCACGAACGAGCGCGAGTAAACGCGTTATTGCTTCGACTTGTCGCTCATCAGTTTCGAGAGCAGTTACCCTGCTATCATCTACCACTACTACCACAATTACTATAGTAGTGATAGTAGTAGTAATACGAGTAGTAGTAGCGGTAGTGATATTCACCCCTTGGAGGCATCTACCCTCTGTAGGTACGTACGATCCACGCCATTCGCGTACATTTCGAATTAATTGAACCGTACCGCGTTACAATGGTAACATTGTTCGTTCGAGAATAATAATGTCGCTCGAATGGCTCTGAAGGAGAGATGGGAATGGATAGAAGAGAGAAAGAGAGAAGAAAGGGTTGATGATGGTGATGGTGGTGTGGTGTGGTGTGGTGTGGTGTGGTATGGTGTGGTGTGGTGTGGTGTGGTGTGGTGTGGTGTGGTGTGGTATCGAAGCGAAACGAGGGAATTAAATTGCTTTTCAGCCGTACGGAAAGTGCTGTTTTACAAGGCATACGCTGTAAGATCAAGTGCGTCCTGGCAGTCTGCCACACGGTCTTGCTTGATAATAAATGTTCATTTAAGGAAAGAGTGAAGAGGTGGTGGTGGACGAAGAGGAGGTAGAATAGAAGAAGAAGAAGAAGAAGTAACTCTCTCTTTCTCAAGCAGGGATCTTTTCTCGGCGACATGGTGGAGGACTCAGAAAGAGAAAGAGTGAGAAAGATACTGGTCGGCCCTGAGACGTTTTTCTCTTCTCGTGGTCAAGCTCTCTCGGTTATAAAGTGCAACGAGCCCGTCTAGGTGAGCCATACGCTCTTGTCCTTCCACCCTCTCTCTCCCTTTTATCCTCCTCCTCCACTTTTTATTCCTCGAGGTTCACGCCGTCGTCCTTGTCGCCGTCTTTGTGCTCTCGTCTTCGTGGAAAGTCTCGATTGTCTTCGATTCCACGAGATCAACACGTTCAATGATCCATCCATTCTTCCATGATGTCAAATCAATCGGTACACGGCAATCTGTGATTTCTGAAGATTTGTTTTTTTGTTTTGTTTTTTAATGTGTTGGAAGAAAAAGTATCCAATTACATTTTTCGATCATTCTTTGAAATCCAAACATATCACTTTAACACACATCGCTTGTATATATGGGGTCAGGTCGTAATACACATCTGACACGGTCGGAGTAATGTATTTAGGATTGTAGACATAACGTAAACAAACATACAAGCACTGACCACTGGCTTCGTCTTCGAAAACACATCAATTGTTGATTTGTACGTATGTTCAGTAAGATAGACATCACTTGGATAAGTATGTATATATGTACATTTGTCTTCTTCCTCCTAAATATGCTTTATAAATGCATACCTTCTTAAGAATAGGTTAAGACAGATTTACAATTTGTTTCATCTTTTAATTCAACATTTATTAGTACATAACATTTATTATTTCATAATTGTCTAAAAAATATTTAATTTGCTATAAGTCAGTATCAAAGTTATTATAATTTGAATTAAATTGGAAAATAAAATGTAATATTTGTTAAAAACCGGTTATTTGACTAGTTACGGTATAAATAAGTATACATAAGTAGTAGTTAATAGTATGAATTATATATTTAAAGTGAGTACTTATTGAAAATTATCAAATAAATAATTATAAGAGAATTTATGAATATAACTTTGAAGAGAAAAGAAAAGAAAAGACAGGTCAGTTGTGGAGTTTCTTTTTAACGACAATGGTAAGTTTTAAATCGTAATTAGATATTGCTGGAAACGATCTTGGGCTGCTTATCTACTCAATTGTAGAAGCGTGAAATCGATGAGAAAGAGACAAAGAGCAACGGCGTTGAAACGATTAATGAGGTTACTGGCTGATTACGCATTTTGGTCTCTCTTTCTCTCTCTCTCTCTCTGTCTCTCTGTCTCTCTGTCTCTCTGTCTCCCTGTCTCTCTCATTCTAATGGTCGTGTATTTCGAACGATCGTGATAATCGATTTATCCGATAGGATACGATTGTAACAAGAAACAAATAAACCCCGTCGACGGATTAATCGCTTTAAATCGTACAAGTGGAGAATAATTAAAACTACATTTTATCGTAAATTAATAATAATAGTTATATGCTCGATAAACGAGAGCGAATAATTAAATCGCAATCGACTTTGTCCCGCTGACTCATTTGCACACATTATACATATATATATTTACATCTATATATATATTATAAAACATTTATTATAACTTTGAAGATATTTATAAACGATCGATTTTTTCCATTTTTCCTTGAACAAATTTGATCTTTAATTGAATCCGTCGATCCTGAAAATCCCTTTTGCTATTTCAATAAAACTTTTCATCTGGTTTTGATTCGATAAAGGATTTAACGTAGACGCTTTTCAGAAGCTTTTTTCGCTAGACTATTTCTTTTTTTTCTATCTCTTCGAAAAGGCTAGGAAACGTTATTATCCTTTGATATATATATATATATATATATATATATATATATATATATATATATATATATATAGAGAGAGAGAGAGAGAGAGAGAGAGAAATATATATACACATATATTCCATCACGTACGTCAGGACGAAACACGACGACAATGATCTAATTATCAGTGGTAATTGTTCCGGGCAGAGTTGGTCGACTCCTGTTGATGTCGGTGATGCTAGGTAGGATCGTCGGTGGATAGATCTAACGGACCAACTGATGGGTTGATGGAATGGACGGATGGATGAATGGCTGGATAGATGGATGAATGGATGGATGGATGGTTGGTTGGTAGGTAGGATGGATAGATGGATGAATACTTCCTCTCATCCTTCCACAAGCCGCTTTCTCGCTACTTCCGTCAACCAATTTGATCGTTCGTGATCGCATATATGAGTTAAACTCGCATAGTGGCAGTATCGTAGAACGCACGCGTGTATAGCCGGTATCGCATATTCGAAGTCGAATTGACTTTATCGAGATGTATCTTTGCGGCATCATCGTGTACTACGAAGCACCTGTCCGTGTGTGATTTTCATCGGTATCACATGGTAGTAGCTAGCACGTCGTCGAACGAGCTCTCTCTCTCTCTCTCTCTCTCTCTATCCTTAGCACTTTCATATTGCTACGTCGAATTGTCGCTAAGGATAGCTTATCACCTATCATCCCTGTCAAAATCATCTGTCGATAATATGTGTGTTGGGGTGCTTCGTGAGAGATCGTTAGAACATCGTGGAATACATCATTTCCTCTCCTCCTCCTCCTCCTCTCTCTCTCTCTCTCTCTCTCTCTCTCTCTCTCTCTCTCTCTCTCTTGTCGTCTATCTATCAATCGACCATG
Organism: Polistes dominula; assembly: GCF_049000335.1. Lineage (NCBI taxonomy): Eukaryota > Metazoa > Arthropoda > Insecta > Hymenoptera > Vespidae > Polistes > Polistes dominula. The sequence goes on along the minus strand of NW_028300925.1, from coordinate 5,970,780 downwards.
AAATTAACGTATTTACAGAATACTAATTTATATCGACTAATACTAATAAAAGATACATTCCCTTGATATTAATCGTTAATTTGATCGTTAAAAAAAAAAAAGGTTCAATGTAGAAATTTGACGTTTGCCGTTGGTTAAGTTAAATAAAGCATTGGAAATGGGTGAAAAGTGAAGATCGTTATAGATAGAGATATTCGTAATTATAACGGTGGCACGTTTAGCGCTTTCGCGTTAATTACGACTTGATCGATTCGGATCGAAGAGAAAAAGTTTCGTGGCAATTATCGATGTTCTCTCGTCGACGGTGGTAGAAATTGTATTTGTCCGGCGTATACACGAAGGTAGCGATGCAAATATGGGGATGCGCGCGAGAGCGGCCGGTTACTCCGCATTTAATTAAACTTGCACGATATATCGCGAATATTCGATTATAGACAAATTAGTTTAGTACTCCGAGCGCGGTTAATTTCACGCGAGCCGACGTACAAGCGGATTGTTGTCTACGATGCATTAATGGAACGGAAAGTTAAAAATTGATTTAAAAAGAGTCGCGTCGGGGTCCTCTCTTTGATGAACATTTCAATTGAAAGTTATGTACCCTATCGATTTCTCTTACCTAACTCCTCCTTTTAGTAATCTCGTTATAAGATTAATCGAGATCGGATATTACTTTGTACTTTTATCTCTTGTTTTATATAAAAATAAGTTTATAATATTATATTTAAAAAAAGAAGTATAGAAACAAAGTCACGTACCATTTGTCATGATAAAAAAAAAAACAACTATAGGAAAATAAATCGATTATCGATTTTCTAGAATAAAGTTTTTAACGAGTTTCTATCGAAATACGTTTGTAATACTCCGGTAGAAGAGGTAATCCGTTTAATCTTCCGATCATTACACCACTTTAATAAAGATGAAGAGGGGTAGGTGAGTGATTCATGGACGCCAAATAATTTCTCCGGAAAGACAATAAGCTAAGTGCTGTGCCGAGGGGCCCGTTCTCTCGCGCTTAATGTTATTAATTAACTGTGCAATTGAGTGAAGATTAATTGCTGAGAGAAATTGTTAGAGAGAAAGAGAGAAACAACTATAGGGTGAGATTGTAAGAAGAGAAGAGAAGGTACACTAACAATAAGATCGTTCTGCGGAGTACTCGACCTTCGTCTAATGGTAATTTGAACGCGTGTCAATTTAGCGCGCACTTTCTTGATAATTATACTTTCCTGTTAGCATTAAAACGTCTCCCCTCGGAGAACGATAAAGACGATTTGTCTTAAGAACGTTAACGCTAACCAGGAAACAGTAATCGTTACGTTTAAATTTGATTTTACATTTTATATACGAAATTAATTTTAAACTTTATATATTACTTTTATATTTCTTTGCTTTTTTTTTACTTAGAAAAAGATTTACGTATTTATAATATATTATTTATAGCTATCATAAAAATCTGGAAAAAAATAAATAAATGAAACTCGTATAAATCTGGGGTATATTCTCTTGAAAATCTTTTTTCTTGGTAGAAAAGAGTGGATGTATAATTTGACGAACATGATACATAACAGTCTCTCTCCCTATTTTTTAAATCCAAAAAGTAATCTCACGATAGGAAGGTAGGACAAAGTTGGTGATCGTAAATCTGGATATTTTTCTGTTACAGGTAAGAGTCAGCAGCTTTTCTCCCCCTTTTTTATGCGAGATTTTGCGTTCTCCATTCTGGCTGGGGTACGAACCATAAGCGTATGTGAAGCCATGGCGTAGGAGTTTTAAAGGTAATACAGTGGGGGAGACAGGAAAATCCAAGTAGGATCAGAGGGTTAGTGATACAGGGGTTGCATGACTTGCTCGAGGACTCGCGTGTAAGTGGCCTCCTCTTTCTCTTTTCTCTTATCGCTGGCTTCTTTATTTCACGGCTCGATTAGGCTCAGTGCGTGCACTCCAACTTGAATTTTCATCCCTTTGTCTGCTACTCGCTGGTTTACTCCCTCGACTTTGCTTATCATTAATCCCTTACACTTCCAGACCCATAGAAGCTCCTTTCGTTTCTTTTTCCCCCCTGTCCCTTCCCACTCTCCCGCCTCCTTCTCTTTTTCCTTTTCCTTTTCCTTGCCATTGCCACTCTTATTTCCTACCTTATTCAATTTGAATATTTTTAATACCCGGCATATCTCAGTCGATATGAACACAGCCGTTTAAAAGAACGCTCCTCGAATAAGCTTATTCATCTTCCGATTTAAATATTCTCCCCCTTTCGAATCGTCCAAGATTAGTTCTTTACTCTCTCGTTATCTTTTTTTTCTTCTCTTTCATGATATCTATATATATATATATGTATGTATATACTACTGATCAAAATTATTTTATCATGTAGAAAAATTCAAACATTTTCAAATTAAATTAAATCCCGTTCTTTTATTTTCATGACAACAAATAACACAAATCAGTTTTATTAGAAATCTCATGAAAAAGAAAAATGGATAAAAATGTTATCGAATGCGATGTAAAATATTTCAATATTAGCTTCATCGAAATAACCGTCTCTTATTTTTAGTACTATCTTATATAACCTTGGCATCCTAAGTAACTGAATAATAGATGCAAGCCAATAAAAATATGTTTTACGCAAATGAAATTTATAATTGACGAATCACACATTCAGATTAAACGTTATTATTAAATGTTTAAACATATAATTATGCAAACACTCAATCATCTTGTAAGATAATCAAATAATTATGATATTTATTATATTTAATATTATATTATGATATTTATTACATACTAATGTTATTTTTATACGATCGTTAATTAATTTAATATGGGAAATTGATTATGAAATATAACAGTTTAGTTTGATATTTCGATATAATCGTATTGATTGGTGAGCGAAACACAATTTGCCTCTTGACGTTTCAACCATTCAAAGAAGCCGTAGGCAAATCTCGGCTTTGCGATTGATATTACCTGCTGAATTCTAAAGTCTATTGATATCAACGGGGACTCCTAATATTCGATGCACAACGAGAGTTGTATACGACGCATATTGGAGAAATGGTCTGGGTATATTGCGCTAGAGATAGATGTTGCATTCAGGATCGTTCTCAACGTATATTAGAACGATTCACTGGGCACCGGAACAAAACTGAATACGGCATTAGGGAAACGTTACAGCTGGTTACTGCGGAAGCTGACTCGCTTCTGCATTGGTAATCTTGTGTCTTAACGCTAGGGCACGTTCTCTCATATTGTCTCTACCAAACAGTATAATATAGACATCCTTTGTCGATATCTATATGCATATGTATGCGTATGTGCAAATGTATATCATTCGATAATTTATCTCTTTATTAACATTTATTTTTGTTATACATTTTAATCAAATAAATATCCTTATCAGTATGTATATTTATATAATCGTTGGAAACTTACAAATTAACCAGTTTCAAATGTTTAAATTTTAAATATTTTAGATTTCTAAATTTGTTTACTTTTACAGAGTTTTATACGTATTTATAACGTTGGTAGTAAGGTGAGTTAGTTCATTAATTTTATTTGCAATATTTATAAATTATTAATGTTCTCATTAATATTCTTTCATTACATATGCCGCGCACACGTACACAGATACATGCAATGATAATTTGAGCTGTCGATATTTAAAGAGTTCATAAATAATTGATAAGAATAAAAATATCGTATTAATGTTAAAGTTTAATCGTCTAATTGCCCTCGTAGTATTTAAAATAAAAGTAATTCGCAGTAGAATTACTCTCTCTAGTTCTAATTCAGTCGAAGTAACTTAATTTTACGTAGAATAAAAAGAAAACAGAGAAAGGTTTCTCGGATAAAAGTTATACAATCCAAAGGCAGAGGATAAGCAAAAGTTATACAAAACGAGGAGAAAAACTTTTGAAAAGCTTCGTAACCGACTATTACGCTGTGAACGCATTAGATGAGCAAGTTCTCGATTATGTGTTTATCCAAGAACTTGGTATAATAATCTGTACTTTAATAGTTTTAACTTTAAATTATGTGTACGGGTGTGTTTGAGTTCGTGCGTGCATATATGCATGCATGTCGTTGAAAAACTTTTTCCTTTTTTTTTTCTTTTTTCTAAACATCGTGACAATACGTTTTTAGAAAGTATCGAAGTAAAATCAAACACGGTTATAAATTTGGATAGTTTATCATCGAAATTTATCGTAGTACGCGTGGGAAACAATAAGTTGGAGGGTTATTTTGTGTTTAGGAAAGTTTTGATCTATGGGGAATAGAAAGAGATAGAAGAGATAGTAGTTAGATAAAGAGCGAGCATGCTTGTTCACTACTAGTATCACGATGAATCATGATTGTACGCGAACTGACGTTTAGATAATGAAATTACCTAGTTGCACGTAGAATAATATCGGCAATAAAATCTAGTGACGGTGGTGGCGCATGCGGTGGGTCTCGCATCGCAAGAGTAGATTGCAACGAGAATGCATCAATTTATATCGGCGAACGGCCAATTACTGGCAGTTAGTAACGATTCATTGTCGTGGATCGATGAAATCTCTCGTTTCGTGTCTCGCTCGAAATGTAAAGAACGAATTTGCGCCATGCTCTTTCGCCTCTGATGTATATCGAGATTGTGTTTTAAAGCAATTTACGTATATTAACGGTGATCGACGGATCGCTCGGTTGGCTATTTATTTCTGGTGAAAGCTGATTCGAGTTATACTAGGTATCGTAGTTACTTCCTTATAGAATATAACGTTATTTGAGATAAACACATATATTGAAACATAGAGCGTTAATACGAGATATGTATATTCGTAAATTGTAAATTTGCATATCGGATTATACATCGATACTAATCTATGTATTAATATTTCTACTGGATATTTATACACTGTAATATACTTCACTATTTCAAGTTTCAACGGCTTGTAAAATTGATAATATAATACATTTAATAATAATAATAATAATAATAATAATAATAATAATAATAATAATAATAATAATAATAATAGTTTTCAATAAATTCAAATATTAACTCGGTTTATTCAATGTACATATATTTAAATATATTATACATCATTCGTTATTCGAACGAAAGTAAACTGGATAATGACATTGGAACGTATGTCAAATAATGCAAACGTTTCTCTCGAATTTGATTTCGTTCTTTTAAACATAGATGGGAATAATCGTCGATAGAGCGTGACGTTTATACTCTGATTCCCCGCTAAATAAATCTACGTTCTGTGTTCCTTTAAAACTCTTTATTCAGGCGGAAAGGTTTAAAGGTTTATATACTGGCGTATGCAAAGCTAAGTCAATTTATTACATCATAGTCCTCTATGCCGCACGTTATGCGTTATAAATCAGATTAGTATGCCGCATTAACTCGTAGCATGCTTTATTATGCTGCTGCAACGTACCGCATTGCTCTCCAATATACTTCCCTACAACGATAATGCCATAACATTTGTTCTATTTTATTCTTTTTTTTTTTTTTTTTAATATTGTATTATATCGTGCCAAGCCACACGTATCACTTTAGTTCAGCGTTAATCGTCTTTGTTATACATATAAACGTCTTATTCATTTTAAATTACTTTCCTTCAAAAAATATCTTAGCTTCTGTCTATTTTGATTATTTTATCATTATAAAATCATACATATTTCTACTATAATATCATCTTATATTCATTGACGACTATTTCATATTATTTATTGAAAAATCTTCAAATTATTTATATGCAACGAAAAGAAAAAAAAAGGAAGAATATAATAATTTAAAAATAAATTTTGATATAAATTATATAATATATTGATTTTAACGTAATATATAAAATAAATTATTTGAATAGAATAAATTGTGTAATATCTCGGTACTAATCAATATATCGTGTTGTATGTTACAATTGTGGTATTGCATTCAATGATACGAGAACGAGACGCGCATGGATTCTGTCAAATAGGCCCGAATCGAATGTACTGTGTCACTGTTTCCTAATTCAAACTCGGCAACTTGGCATCTACCCACGTCAGTTAATTACTATTTGATTGATTTACCCGATCCGTATTACCATTCTCCCTTTTCCCTGATACGTCTCACTAATGAGAATTTGCTCGATTCCTCTATCGTGAACATTGAGAAACTCGATCCTGTCGGTCACACGCTTCGTTCTCATTTTCCCTCTTCCTTCTTCCTGTTTCCTCTAACCCTCTTTCTGTTTTTCTCTCTCTTTCTCCCTTTTTTTAGTTCTGCCCTCTCTTTCGTTCACTACTTAATAATTACTCGTACCGGTTTTATTTCTTGTTTTTTTCTTCATTTTTTTATCGAATATAAAAGTAAAGAAAACTTAATAAAAGAGGGATGATAGATACTCAAATCTCGTTATGACAATATTATAACATAGCTTCACTTGAGATAAAGGGAAACCTATATCGAATTCATATTAAATCTTTCCCACTTCGTCGTTCTCGAAGTCTCTTCAGTCCTCTCAGTCGTTTAATTAAAAATCAAATTTCTAACAATCACCGTAAATGAGAGTATTACGCAAATCGTCGTAATTCGAAAGAGATTCCCATTTTACTTCGGACAGCGATAATTACGTGCTCGTTAGAACATTTGATTGCTTATTATCGAAGCTCATTTTAGAAAATATTTCACGTTTTGCACACGGGATATGAGAGTGAAAGAAAGAAAAAGAAAAAGTAGAAAAAAGAAACGAGAGAAAAAGAATCTCGGGAAGATAATTATCGTCGCGGAGAGTTTTATTGCGCGTTGTCGAGCAGAGGGAAATACGAGAAAAGAGAGAAGAGAGTGTAAGGGAGGCGTAATAACCGGTCTACAAAGTAATGAACGATCAATCGAACACGAAGGCGAATATATACGTGGCCTTCTCTCGAATATAACCGTGGTTAGTGGTAGTGGTAGTGGTGGTGATGGTGGTTGTGCGCTGTTGTGTACACGTGGGTCACGAAGGTGAGACAAGGGATTACGGTTCGGTGGTGTGTCTGGGAATCGGACAAAGAAAACGAAATTCTTCGCGAATCTCACGCATTCTACGTCCTTTTATCTTCTCCATTTCTCTCTCTCTCTCTTTTTTCCTATAATATGTTCGTCTATCTTTCTCAGGTTAACTTCTTCCTTCCTTCTTCGTGCCATTCGATTCTCACGTCAATGGGGTAAAAGAAAGGAAAAAACAATCTCTCATCAAAAATAAAAAATAAAATAAGATAAAGGGGAGAAAAATGAAATAAATAAAGAAAATAAAAATAAAACAAGTTCGTCGGCATTTTCTCATTTCTTTACGATCATACGAGCATAAGATCCATTATTCAGTTTGCCTTGCCCTTGCCCGCTAACTCACTTGTACGCTTGCTTGCTTTACTTTCGCTGTCTATACTAACACCCATTGCATATCGAAATGCACATGTACTCATATACTCGTATGTATACGTTCACTCATACTCTTGTAAATGCGTAGGATGAAAATATAAAAAAAAAGGAAGAATAAAAAACAAGAAGAAGAAGAAAAAGAGAATCGTAAGTGCATCGTTTCGCTCGATTTTCTCGCACGATCGTTACGTACGAACGAGCTCGAAAATGAACATTACCTACTTTTAATAATCGGCTACGTCAGTTCTTCCGTTCATTCGTTCATTCGTTCATTCGTTCATTCGTTCATTCGTTGGTTAGTTGGTTGGTTGGTTGGTAGGGCTTCCTCGGAAGCTGTTTGTTAAATCGTCCTGTTCTCTTCTCTCGCTCCGGATTAACGAGCTTTCATTATTCAACATGCTTTTCTCTTTTATCTTACCCCGGAACCCATCGTATTTTACTCGCTGTCCTTTACACGATGAGCATTGAGTAGGAAAGAAAAATAAACGAGTTTTCTCTCTCTCTCTCTCTCTCTCTCTCTCTCTCTCTCTTTCTGGATGCTTGAAAGCTTCATGAAACATTTACTTTTAACTTGTCGATCGTGGCAACGAGTATACGATTAGATTTTTACGAGAAAAGAATTCAAACGTTATATTTCTCTCTCTCTCTTTTCTTCTTCTTGTATCTCATTTATTTAATGGTAAGGTATGAACGTTAAAAATATTCTCTCATATATATGAAAAATTATTTCATCTAGTACGTGATATATCTTAAATTATCTTTTTAATTTTATATTATTATTCTATTTCTTTTGTTTTGTCTATATAAAATTTTACGAAAAATAATTCTCCCCTTTCAATTTTTACTTTTATATTAGTGTAATAAAAAAAAAAAAAACAGAAAAAATTAAATTTTAATTTCTTTTAATACTTTTTTTTTAAGATCCTTTGAACACGTATTCTTTTCATTGTAAAATAATCTCTCTTTTTTTTCAACAAAAATAATAAGAATTTTACTTTGTAAAGAGAACGATTTGGCAAACTTGCGAACACGTTGAACGTAAAACGTTTGTACGTAATAAAGTGCGCGTTATATTCGCTCTCAATCTTCGTACTCTTCTTCTTCTTCTTATTCTTCTTGTTTCTCGAGTGGCAAAGCGCAGCAGCAGCAGCTACGAACGTTCTTTTCTCTTAGCTTGGGACTTTGGAATACGACGGCTTATAAAAACAGCGCAGACAGACGCTTTGTCCTCTCGTTCTGCCTCGAGCCTTACTTAAGAACGATGAATAATAAAAGCACTTTACCACATTACGTTCGCTGGGAGATTCGATCGAATCTCCATAATTTCGGATCAGCAGCTTCCATCTTCTTCTTCTTCCTTCTTTTCTTCTTTCCCTTTTACTCCGACTCTACCACTTCTCTTTACTTTTCTTCATCGAACTGGACTTTTATCGGTGTACAACGATCATCCTTGTATCGTCCCTCAAACTCGATCATTATCCAATTAATTTTGATTCATATTTTTCATTCACCCCAACATATGTATATAAATTATGTGCCTTTTTTCTTTTTTTGTTTACTTTTGTTCCTTGACATGATTTCGCAATAACGTTTTTGCATTTTCCTTGAAGTATTTGATTATTTAAATCATTTTGGAAATAAAATATATTTATCATCGTAATTATGTTTTTTTTTTTTTTCATTAAAATAAAAAAAAAAAACATCGTGGAATTAATGTCGAATAGAAAATTATTACGTTTATATTAACTTTTGTGAATTTCTTTTTTTTGTTTTGTTTTTATATCCTTCCTTCGTATTTAATTTTCCACGAAAAGAGAAAAGATAGAAGAACATTAAAGAAGAAGAAGAAGCAGTTTGGAGCAATTCGAAAGCAATTTGCAGGATCACGCGTTGCCCTCGTGATCAGCGTTGTCCGATGAAGAAACAACAAGGAAAAAAAATGACCGAACGAAGAAAGATCATATTCGCGGATCTGCCATAGAGATCATAAGTGGGAAGAAAGGAATCTGCACGCGGAAAGAAAAGAAAAAAAAATAAGAAGAAGAGATCAAAGATGTGCGTTTGATACGAAGTAGTTTCGTGCCCTTCGATGCCCTCGCAATTAACCTCCGGCCAGTACTTTCGAACGGTTCGCCAAGAGAAACGGAATTGGCCCTTTTGCTGCCGTGCAATTTACTACTTAAGGGTTATTCCTTTGAGAGGAATGTATTGCCAAGTTTCGGAAACGATATATACACAGGCTTCGATTTATCGAAATATTCTTCTCACAATCAATCTCATCGATTTTTTCATCGAGTTATATCAATCCAAATAAAGGCGAAACCTTTAGCCAATCAAACAATATTATTTTTAATATATCGAATATTTAACAAATATTTATATACACGTTAGAACACGTGTTTATTTTACAATATCTTCCCCCCTCTCCTCCTCTAGAAAGAAAACATAATTAAAACGTAATTTACTATTGTGTTATCGCGATTCACGAACTCGTCTAGTTGACGAATTGAAAGCTTAAGAATGATTTACCGGTTAACATAGTTTGTCGTCTAGTCGGTAGACAAGAATACAGTAGCTCGAAAGATCGAGGCGCTATTATTACGCGTTTTTGGCAATCGTAGACGCAGCTGTTTCGTCGGAGAAAACTAATTTTATCCGGTCGTCGCATAGGCTCGTGCCTTAATTATATCGCTGCAAGTCTGGTAGTTACATATAGGAGAGAAATAGTTGAACGTTACCGAAGAGAGATTGGACTTCCCTCTGGATTACTTGGATACACGTTACCGCGGTGAACATGATTGAAAACTGCGGTCCGCCATTGTGATACCATTTATGTTGCATTAGTGCATGGTGTCATTCACCGACACCCTTCAAAATGAATTTCATTGAAAGTGAAAGAGAATTCTATATCTACAAAACTACTTTATTCATTATTATTATTATTATTATTATTATTATTATTATTATTATTATTATTATTTTGGGGGGGGAGGGGGTTTATTTGATGATACACGAGCTTCCTATTCTAGATTTATAAATAAAGAACAGAAAGATTATTTTGTACTCTTTACTTCAGATAATATTGATTATCTATTAAGGATTGTGTTTGTTTTATATTAATCTTGTTCTCATTCTATTCTATTCTATTTTATTCTATTCTATTCTATTCTATTTTATCTCTCGTTTAAGATTTCGAAACGGGGAAGGGTAACCGAAAAGGAAGAGAGAAAGAGAGAAAAAATAACTTCCGCGTAGCGTCGAGCCTGAAGAAATTTATGATCCTTCGTTCGGAGTGGTTTTGGGGTATAATTCACAAGATGCACCTCGTTAAAAGCGGTTTATTATAGAACAGTATTTTTTCTACCTATCTAAAGTATCTTTTCTTTAGTATTATAATAAATCAATGTGTTTCGAAGAATTCAAGAGAAGAAAGAAAAGAAGTAAAAAGAAAGAAAAACAATTTTAATCTTGCATCAGCGAGATAATATAATACAATGGGTGAAATGTAATGAAGCACGTATTTAATAAGCAATAATATTTGTAATAGACGAATAAACGATTGAATCGAATGAAAATCTATAATAAATTAAGAGGTATCACCGCTAACTGTAGTGTATAGTCATATACATTTACGTTACCGTTAGAGCGCAGTACAGTTAACCGTAAAATGAATATAACCAAGTGTGCTAAATGGTAGAAGATTAACAAAGATGAAAGAAGATAGGTCAAAACCGAACCGCGAGAATTAATATTTAATCTTCTTCTAACTGTATGCGCTGCATTTTGCCTTCGACGACTATCTCGTGGTAGAGTAGTTTCGTGACCGTACTCGTCTTAGCTCCCGTTGAAATCTTAAATAGAAAAAGATGATAATAGTAGTAGTATTAGTAGTAGTAGGTACCTAATATCAACATAAATACTTATGAGGAAATAAATTTGTTCAACTAAATGAATCGCATTTTCGTGTCGTTAACGTACGACGCATTGCATCGTCGTTCCTTTTTCCCTTCGATGTCCATCGTAGATTTTTCTTTTTCTTTTTTTTCTTCGAAGTAACAAGTAACATTTGGACCAATAGGAGGAGTCGTTGCTCGTTCTCTTATCCGCAAAAACACGTTTCGAGCGCGCTTTTTTAACCGTTCCTGCACGATAAGCTGCAACTCGGAACTCCTCCTGGCTCGAGCCGTCCGAAGCACAGCTCGGGAATAATGTATCGGATCCTTACCTATTTATGCGACAGTACTCGATGCCAATCTGCCGCAGGGAATACCGAAGCAGTCCCTAAGAAGGAAACGTCGGAGTAATCGATTTTCTTGCTACTCCAAGTGCTCTCTCTCTCTCTCTCTCTCTCTCTCTCTCTCTCTCTCTCTCTCTCTTATTCTGTCCGGCAGGCAAATCGTTATTTCTCTTCTCGACGATATCCTCGTGTGGAATCTTTCGAAAGTTCGCTAGACGCGAATACGATCTTCTTGAAATATACACGTTTTCTTTTTTTTCTTTTTTTTCTTCCTATTCTTTGATCGGACACATCTCTACCTTCACGTTTCTACCTCTTGTGGGATACTGCATTTTTCGAATCCTAATGTAACTGCCTGTGCGATCTATTATTTCTTTCATACGCTGTAAGATTTTATCTGTATCTCTACTTTACACCGGTTACCAATCGAATTTCGAAATATCTTTCTCGCTATACGATACTTACTCGATTAAGAATAATCTTCTTAATTGTAGCATTGATCGTAATATTTACTTATTAATAAATACGAATTTGTATAATTGAAATCTTGGGACGTAATCTCCAGGTACGTAAGAAAATCTTTAAAGAAAAGAAGAAAAAGGTTGCTAAGAGAAAATTTAATTTTATAGTCATCGATTAGTAATGGGAATCTTGCCGATACGTTCTGACCCTTACAACGAATGTGAATGAAAAAAGATAGAAATAAAGGAAGGTGAATAAGAAAGAAAAAAATAAAGAAAAAAAGAAACTAGAGAAAAGAGAGAAAGGGAAAGACAAAGAAAGAAGAGAAGGTGGCACATGGGGGCACGTGTGAATTAAAGAGGCGAGTTGAGCGCCACTACGACGGCATTCCATGGTGCTGTTAGTCCGTTGCATCCACGCCGCCCTGTTCCTCCGATCTCCTTATATACGTACACGCGGTACGTATACCTATGTATATGCGTGTACACACGTGTGCGTTAGAACGTCAGGACGTATATACAGTACATCGGGTAAATCGTGTCTTCGGTACCAGTCGTCAGCCTCTTATAGTGCTCTTATAGTCAATGCACGGTCGCTAGTGAATAACGACGAGGCCCTTTCTTCCAACTCGGCGTATCCTCTTCTCTACATCCTCCTTCGACTTCTACTAGTCTCCCTCCACCACCCCATCCCATCCCATCCCACCCCATTCCGCCTATTCGTAATAGTCGCTCCTTCGACCTCCTCCATGATCCTTTCCCCCTTCCCCCTTCTTCCCTTCTTCCTTTTTCTTCCTCTCACCTATTCCTCGTCGATCCCGCTTAACATTTGTTATCTACGACCGCGATAAATCACCTTTGGGAATAGCAAATTTATGTCCAAGTACTTACACTACGCCGATATCTAACCTTCATTTTTCAATCGTGCTAGCTCCGAGATCGGTACTTTGACTCTTAGCGATCGTAGCCTCGATGATCCTGAGAGAGGTCATCGCTTTGGATAGATAGATGTGCATGTATTTATATGCGTTTGTGTGTGTGTTTATGTATCCGTCTGCTGTCTCTCTACGTGTAACCACTCGAGACGCGTTATTTTCAATTCAATCTTTCTCGATAAAGGATGAAATATTCTCATTCTATTCCTTAGAAATATTCTCATAGCGGATTACAGTAAGGAAAATAATGACTCGCATTTCGAATAGATACTCTTTTTCTTTCTTAAGATTCTTTTCTCTCTTTCTCTTTATTTTCTTTTTTCTTTTTCTTCTTTTCTCTTTATATGGATAAGACACACAATGGAAACTCTAGAAAGGATTGTAACAGAGAGAAAGAAAAGTTATATACTACCGCGGCGGATATATTTTTTTGATGGTTAATCTTCCCCCGTATAGCTCGAGTATCGTTTGAATATCGCAACGGGAAATACTCTTGTATGAATGGTTTGCCGTACAACCGGGGGAAGTTGTTTGCGAAAGAATGAGTTCAATTAGTAGCAAACATTTAGCTAGCTTGGATTAGAAGTTGAGCATTTAACGTGCTCATGTTGTCGTCGTTGTCGTCGTCGTCGTCGTTGTCGAGTACTATTGACAACGACGAATAGCAACGAAGTAAAATGTGATTTGCCATTAATTTTCTCTTTCTTTATCTTTCTATCTTTCGTTTTTTTTTATCTCTCATTGCATCGATTATACACGAGTCTATTTTCTACGTTATCTTCTATATCCTCTTTAGATCAAATTACACGGTCGAATGAAAATGTTCTTATGATGAATAAAAAAAAATATACTACGTACGTTTGAGAGATTCATTCAATATTAAGAAAAAAAAATATATTTAAGAGATGATTCACGTGTACGTAAAGTACTTAGGTAACATGGGTGTGTTAAGAAAAGAGATATCCGGTGTATATAGTGTTGGGATTAGAAATTGAGCGCTTAACGTGGATAACACGCGGCTCTTGAAAGCGAGTAGTCGCCGCGGGAAAACATGATTCACCACGACGTAGATTCCCTCGAGGACTATGAACGAACGAACGAAGGAACAAACGAAAGAACGAACGAAGCAATGAAGGAAAGAATAAACGAGAAAACGAATAAGCGAGTGAGCAAGCAAGCAAGCAAGCAAGCAAGTAAGCTGCTGTTGCTGCTGCTGGTGCTGCAGTGGCTGCCGCCTCTTTCTCCCTTTCCTTTCATTCTCTTTTTTCTTTCCCGGCCGACTGGTTTTGCTTGGCGAGCAATGGACTCTCGATTTCGAAAGGGAGCGAAGACCGGCCACGAGGAGGCAGCCACCCAACCGACACTTGTCTCGTTACGAGCCTGTGGTGTCATGTGCAGAAGAGTAAAGAATAGTCTCGTGCCACGATCGGAAGAATACCGAACTCGACAAGACGCGTTGTTCCTCTTTCTCTTTCTTTCTTTTTCACTCGACTTCCTTTTCTTCCTTTCAATTTTGTCCTTTCGTACGATTAATCCGCTTCTTTTTATCATCAACGATGATCGCGTTTTTTTTCTTATTCTCTTCCTTTACCTTCTCCTCCTCTTCCTTCTTCCCTTTCGTATAAAGAGAAAACCTTATTCCGAGAAGGCTACTTCTTTTTACGATCTAGAAATTCGTTGAGGAATTCTAGTAAGCAGTTAACTTCCTCCTCTTTTCGTTTATTTTCATTCCTATTCCTTTCCTATTACGCTTTTCTCGTCTTAGAAAGGTTTCCCTAAGCGCTTAACGAGTATCGATTTTGTCATACAAACTGTTATAACGTGTAGTAGGCGCGTTCAGAGATTTTGCGATAGCACTCTTAATCGTCCTGAAGCCGGTCGTGCGATTTAAACTAACCAGACTAGTAGGAGTAGTAATAGTGTAGTAGTAGTAGTAGCAACAACAGAAGCAAAGATCGGCCTGCTGCCTTCCTTGGCTCTTCGATTCTTGGTAGGTGCGAGAGTCGATCGAGGATTATTACTTCTCTTTGGCTTCCCGCTTAACGGCTACGTATCCTCGAACTCTTCTACTCGTGCTATCCTCAACAGCGTTTCTCAATTTCTACCTTATCTTCTATTCTCTCTCAATTTCAATCTTAAAAATAATAAGCTATATTTGTCTATAATGATATAGCCCTTTAACAACATATCGAATAGATTTTTTTACTGTTTTCTGTGATGATGCACTTATTTTCAATATAAATATTTACGGATAATTTATGTACACCATATACATTGAAATCACCTAAACGGTAATGTTGGATATTCAATTTTGCGAGTAGAACCGTATGCAGCGATTCAGTTGAAGTTAGTTGGTTTCTAATAGTGCATTTATTGAAATGACTTTTCAACACCCTGTATATGTTCAGATCAGATAAAATATTTATTAAATAAAAAGAAAATGTATATATAGGTTTTACCACTTTATTAAAATTCAATCGTTCGTATCAGCTCGTATCTTCTAATCACATTAATCGAGGTAATAGAATGAGGAGGAAAAAGTAGTAATGGAAAACAACTTGAAGGATCATTTTGCAGCCTGCAATCGAGGTGCAATTCCTTCGTCGGCATGCCGTTCAACTTCCGCACGGCCGTCGACACCCACTCGAGAAAACTCTGATCGCTTTCTGCCACGCAAAGCGTTCCTTATTTAATCGGAGGATTGCTTGAAAAACCAATCTTGTTGTTTGTATTCACGTTGGCTCTATTGATCTTGTGTCAGAAATTACCAAAGTAATAGTAATAATATAATTCGTGACAAATGTTGTAAACCGAAAAAAAGGTGTAACTCTTGACGAAATCTTTGATAAGACCTATGAAAAAATATAGAAAAATCTTTGACGATAAATTAAGAAAAAACCTTATACTCTAAATAATACACTATTCATGATCTGACTTTAAGAATTATATTTATAATATTGTATTTTTTTAGGATAAAACTTGCAAACCTAAACTAAAACCGTACACAAACTTTACCTTATATTATAATGTTGTATTTATAAGGTTTCATTATTACCCTAAATCTTAAATTACTTTCGTGTAATGTCTTTTGATGCATCGTATGAATAAATACAGAATCACGATAAGAAAGCAAAGAATGGTAAAGGGATTAGTCGAATAGAGAAATCTTACGTAGGTTTTATATTAACCGTTGGGAACGGTGCTTGTAAGATTCACGCCGGGGTCGATAAAAGTACGCGACCAACGCACACGTTCCTTTACTACTTTTCTTTGGTCTGGCCAGACTCGTGCACCTACTACTTCCTTTCTTTCTATTTTTCTCTTTTTCTCTCGAGATACTTCTTGCATCGTCGTAAAGTTCTTCTCGTTCCTTTCTCTTTGATTCTTTCTTTGCTGTGTTTCCTTTAGTCTCTCTCTATTTCTCTCTTTTTTTCTCTTTTTCTCTTTCATCTTCTTTCTTGTTCTCACTCTAACTCCCTTCGAACGCGTGTCTCCTCTTTCAGTTTGTTCCTTCACATCGTCCTTCGCCTTCGCGAGTTTTTCTCTCTCCTCTTCAGTCCCTTATTTCTTTCTTCTTCTTCTTCTCCACCACCACCACCATCACCATCAGCTCTTACACCCTTCCTCCCTGCATCGTCCTCTTCATCCTTTTCCCTCGTTCTTCGAAGAGCCGCTCGAGCATGCGTGACTCAAGGTCACCAACTCATGCAGCAGTAACCGAGTCCTCCGCGTACATACGTATGTACATACCTACTACGTACACTTACTCTTACTTACACACACACACACACACACACACACACACACACACACACACACACACATATATATATATATATATATATATATATATATATATATATATATATCAAACACATACGTATCTTTCACACACGTTATATGACCACCGCCGTCAGCGACTTACTAACACCCGCGAATATAGCTGGAACGTGTCGGCATTGCTGTTGTAGGAGGTCGTAGGCGAGAAGCTAAATTTTTTTTTCTTTTTTTCATTCTTTCTTTTTTTCTTTTTTTCGGTCTCTTACTAAAAGATCGAGTCAGATAATCTCTCATTTATTTACCTTCTTCTCATTTGTCGCAATTATCCATACATAC
Organism: Polistes dominula; assembly: GCF_049000335.1. Classification (NCBI taxonomy): domain Eukaryota; kingdom Metazoa; phylum Arthropoda; class Insecta; order Hymenoptera; family Vespidae; genus Polistes; species Polistes dominula. The sequence goes on along the minus strand of NW_028300925.1, from coordinate 5,953,632 downwards.
ATATATGTGTACGTGTTCACGTTACACTTCGTTAATTTCATTTCAAATCGATTTAACGGAACTTAATTGTAACACACGTAACGTGAAAGAAAAATAATTCCCATGAATAAATCATGTTATTTGAATTAATCGTATTACTTGTTTCGAACGTGTGCGCGCGAATTGATCTGGTCTAAACATACCAATGGATACTTTTCATTCGATTAATCGAACATTATCGTAATGGTTTTGTAACTGTTATTATTGTCACTGTCGGTTGTTTCGGTGACGACCCAAATAAATTAGTCAGCGTTAGACTAAAGGTTATGCTCGTCGCATTGCGATTTGTGGCGAGCCGTTTAAATGTCATTATAATGGCTTACCTCGTAAAATACGCTCGAACTCGCAGACAAGTATCGTGACTCGTAGAATCTCCCTTCCTACCTTATTCTCTTTGGAATACATGACGACTATTCATAAAAAAGGAACGTAAAGAGAAAGAGAAAGAGAAAGAGAGAGAGAAAATAAAGAAGCTTGTTCTGATCACGATCAAAACGATTAAGAGTTGGCTTAACGAACTTGTAGATTCTTGATCTTTTTTTTTTTATTTATATTCTAATGAAATAGATTAATACATCGCCGTTGACAAATCGAGTTGATTATTCATTTGCACCATTGAATTAATCATCCTCTATCTTATCACACAAATATTAATGAGCTTCTTTCATTCGAGTTCTTAGCATGTTTAATACGTAAACTCGAACACGCTTGTGTCTATCTATCTTTCTCTAGCATATTGAGGATGAATTTATTAAGACTCGTCATTTGTGATTACGCAAATCACTGGGTGTGCCTCTAATCGACTTATAGTATATCGATCAACGATGACAAATTCTTCAAAAATCAAACTGGGTTAAGAAAAACAAAGAAAAGAAAAAAGAACATTAATGTAAAAATTACGAGTTAACATACACCTTAACGTATGATTAGTTATGAAAATTATTCCACCAATTAATATTAATAATAATTAGTCATTAATAAAATGAATTATAATTAGTAAATAAATTTCCAATGAGATTATTGTAGAGAATGATGTTGGATCTATTAAATGAGTATTTATCATTCCAGTTCGTAGGTGATTGATATAAAACGGAAGTACTTTGGTAGAGAGGATGAAGATTAGTGGACGAATTCCAATGTAAGCTAATAGATTTGATTTTAACGAAGAAGAAGGGGTAAAATCGTAGATAGATCGGTGCTTTCTTGCCGCGCGCCATAAATATTCGCAGAGAACGGACGGCGGGAAGCTGGACCGGACTGGACCGGGCTGCTGTTGCTGCCGCACGCGTCGCTGAATCCGAGTTATGCGCGGACGTGCTAATAACAAGCCGATTCTATTTCCCCGTGAATTCCGTCATTCTATTACACGGCGCGCTTGCCTTTTAGGATTTATGGTCGGTACTAACGTTTCACGAATATTGTTCGAATCGGCTCGATTCTTCCCTACGTTATTCACGTCTCTTTCTCTCTCTCTCTCTCTCTCTCTCTCTCTCTCTCTTTCTCTATTTATCTTCACCTCTATTTCCCTTTATCCTATTTTCTAGTAATTTCGAATTCTCATAATTTGCATTCCTAACGTTGTTCGAATCCTTTGAAAGATATTAAACGTTTAAGAACATTTTGTATTCCGAATTTATATTTGAATAAAAATTTAGGGAATATGTATACATATATTCTTTTTTACATATTATCATCGCTTTCGATCTCATTCCATTTCTTTTTTTTTTTTTTTGAGAGATAAAGATGTGCGAAGAAAAATAAATGTATTATATACCAACAATCTGTAACTTCATGGAATGTACAACTTCTTCAAGCACACAGGAGAGAATCGATTTAAAAGAACGTTTGAAGAAGTTCGATACAACGAGTATCGCGAATATTCGTCATATCTTCGTTTTTCGATTATCGTTGACTCACGCAGAGAACCACTGGTCACGAACGAACGAGATTCCTGGGCAGAAGGCACGATATCGAGTGCCACGGTTTGGTATGGTTTGCCCATGGTATGCCAAGGTACGAAGGGACGTCTCGACTAAGAACGGGCGTGAGCAAGAACAAGTGGCCGAGAGAAGAGAGAAGAAAGAGAGAAGGAAAGAAAGAGACTAAAAGAAAGAGAGAGAGAGAGAGAGAGAAGTCGCGAAGCAAGCCGTAGGCTTCGAGATCTTTCGGTTCTTCTTCTCTCTGTATTCTCTCCTTTTCCCGCAGCACCTCGTAATAAAACGATCCCCCCTCGACCAATTTACGCCTGCGAGATCCAGCTTGGTTGTGCACGACGTTTCACTGGCAGCCCGTTCATAGCCGATAACTCCATTCCGACGTTTGGTCACGACTTCGAGGTATCCCTCGAAGGCTTACTTCGTGTCAACGATCTTCAGGGTTCTTGTCTTGCGAATAAAACGGATTGCCCTGTTATTTTTATTCTTATTTTTTTTCTGTGTCTTTTTTTTCTTTTTAAACTTTTATTCTTTACGAGAGGGAGAAAAGAAGAATTGAAAAAAATCGTTTATAATATTTTTTTCATTTCTATTTTATGAGAAGTGAATTATCATCTTTTAAATTTTTATGTTCGATATTTAATTATCGATATTTTTCTTTTTTACAAATCTAATGAAATACAATTAATATAAATAATTCGATTCGTTTAAATATAAATTGAATATAATATTAAATAAATATATATTTATTGGTATAATCAAGGATAATATTAAACTGTAACTTTGTATCGATAAGACTATTACCTTTTTAGATATCGACGTTTATTATACCAACTTAACTTTAAATAATATATTCGAGTAAAATCTGTGTATTACATCGTAAATATTCACAGATTACACGTGTTCGTCTCTAATTGCACTCGTTTTACGAAATTAGAGTCCTACAAGGATCGACGTTACTTTATATCGTCGTATTTACGTCCCACCGTATTGCTTTTTTACCTTTCTTTTATTATCTTACCTTCATATTCCTCTCTTTTTTTTCCTCTACGGTGAGAAACCTTAACGATACTCGTAAGTATTATTATTCGTCTTCTTATTTGGCTCGGACGCGCATGTATTAATAAAATCCTTTGAGAAAATAAGAAATCTTTCGTAGTTTTATTTCTAGGATCATCGTATTCGTGATATCCGGCCAAAGTATTATACACAGAGGACGAAGGTTTTCTTAAATGGCGCCGCAGGATCGTTTCGTCCTTCCATTCTTCTCGTGGGGGGATAAATTTGACGTTCGATGCGGTCGCCGAGGCGAGAGTTGCTTGAACCGTGTTCGCATAAGAGAAAAAGAGAAAGAGAAAAAGAGAGAGAGAGAAAGAGAGGGAATGAGAAAGAAAGAAAGAGAGAACTCGAGACTCTCAAGGCCAACGCAATTATTGAGTTTATGTAGATGTCAGCTTGATATTTAATGCGCCGTTTGTCTACCACCTCTTTGCCTCCCTGCTACGGGCATGTCATCGTCAATGTGTTCGCACCAAGTAAAAGTCCAACATCGTTTCTAACTCTAAATCAAAAATACGTGGATATAAGTGAGTAATAAAATAACGAATAGGATAGACAATCCTGAATGAATCTTTTATATGCTTTTTCTTCGAACAAACATTATTATGTTTGCATATTTCTTGACGTTTCCCTTATCATCAAATTTCCGAAAATAAAATTTTAAGTTTTTTTTTCTTTTCTCCATTAGATTTTTTATACATCTAGAGTGACTTGTCTAATAAGTTAGAGAAACACCATCTTTCCAAAGATCATAACGAATTGTATAAATTTATAGCTATTTTATCTATATGTGTTTCTGCATGTTCGTCGTTCTCATCACCAAAGCAAAGTGTCTTTTAGCAGAAGGATAAATGCCTGTAAGTCGTCGTCGTATAGTCTCTTGAACAAAGGCTATCGTATTGGTGAACGTATATGTTTCTCAAGGCCAGGGACAAGTATAGTACAGTACAGTACGTGTAGCGTAGATACTCTTTTATTTGCTTGCTTGCTTACTTGCTCGCTCGCTCGACTTACAACAGTCGATCCTCTCGCCGATCGCATCACCGCCGACACATAAACATTTCTCCGATCCTACCTGCTAATTTGATCATGCTCTTCGTTGAAACCTCTTGAAGAGTTAAAAAGCAAAAATCGAAAAAGAAAAAGAGAGAGAAAAAAAAAGGGGAAAAAATAGAAAAAGAATAATTATCGAAAAATTACGATATGTGCGCATTCGAAAGCATCTTTTACCTTTTATCTTCGTTCGTTTTCAAGGCCAATTTTGTGTGTTGCACTCGTTTGTTGTTAACGATCACTGTGCTTCGTTTATTTACGGACCAACAGTTTTAACGGTCAACAAGAATGATCGTAATCCACGTGTTCTGAATATTACGCCGTTATTAATAAGGCTCTCGATGTTTCCGCTTTCAACATATATACGATCCTATTACTCGTTCCATCAAGGCCAAAGCAATTAAAATGTTCGTTCATATACCATACTTGCGAATAACGACCGATATGGCTTTTAATATTTAAAGAGGAGTCGGGCGGGTGCTTTTGGTGATTCTGTAATTTATATTATTGTTGATAAACGTTATTGCTGATAATCGTAATTATCGATATCATTTCCTCGAGGTTAATCGATATCATTTCAGCACGGTTATCGTGTTTTCATTGGCAAATTTCACTACGTTTAGTTAAATTTAAATATCGAAAAATTTTCTTCCAAAATGATTTTGTAAAAATATTATTATAAAATGGAATGGTATAATAATAATAATTATTATTATCGGATTTCTTTTATATAATTTCGTTACATAAGATATCTATAATATTTTAATATAGAGCATACTTTACAAGAACATTATACGGTAGCTTCTTAGAAGAAGATTAAGATGAAACGTGATGCATTTAAATTCAACGAAATATTCTTCGATAATATTAATATAAAAAAAAATCTTTCGTAATAATTATTATCTCTCGTTTGTCGAATATAAAGAGAATGAAAGAAAGAAAAAAGTAGAAATAAATAAATATATAATGCTCGTTCGATCGATAAATTTTTTTCAAAAGTATTATAATATATAAAGTAAAAATGTTAGGGAATCTTAAAAGAATGTCGAAGAGAAGAAGAATCATCATCATTGGTTTCGCGTATAGAGAGTTAGAGTCCTCGGGCATAAAGTTGAAGAAAAACTCGACATCGAAAAGATGAGAGCAGCCCGTTTTCTACGATCGCTGATCATCAAAGACCGAGAATTGAGTTTATCTTGGTGCCATAATTCATACCGGTTTTTCGGACATTCAGGGTGGTGCGCGATTTCTTGCCAATCACTCGGTTAACATTTCGGAGATGGGGTGGACCGCTGTTTCTCCTCTGTTGGACTCGTTTAAAAAGCGAGCACTATACATAAACCATGGGCCCAATGTTTTCTCTTTTCGAGATCCTCGTATCTCTTTCGAACGCTCTCTTCTCTTTGGCCAAATCTTTACGGTTATTATCAACTGGAATATATCCGCCTTTTCGATCCGTAGATCCGAGAATCCCACGGCATTCTTCGAGTCGACACACATTCGTAGAAGATTTTATGTGTGAGAAGCGAGGGCGACGCACGTAACGACGAAGCATGCGAACCAAACACGCACGCACTATCTTTCTCTTTCTCTCTTTCACTCTTGAGTCTTCTTCGCTCGAGAAAGATTTAATCGTCTCTCCGAGCATCGGCACAGAATAGTTACATAATTGCTGGCATCCCGTCGCTAGTCGTACCAGAACTCACGTGCCTCTTCTCTACCTACGACCACGATTTATGTTTTTGTCCAGACTCTTACTATTACGACTACTAATATACTACTAATACTACTATCACCATCACTACCACCACTATTACTATTATCACCCTCTCTTCCTCCTTTTCATCTCTCTTTTCCAAGGAATGTTATTTTCTTGTTTTTCTATATCTTCTTATTCTTCTTCCTCTTTCTCTATTGCATTTAACTTCACGACAAGAGACCTATACCTCGAATGCGACGTACGTACCAGCCATTCTCATAATTGATTTTAGATTTAATCGAGTTAAAACGACTACTAGACTGGACTTCTCTCTCTTGCGGTTTACAACGAAGCCAGTTTTACCATCGAGATTATCAAATTCTTTTATAACTTACATATGTATTCGATTACCTATCTAAGAAGATTTTTCATTTCTTTCTACAACATTTTTCTAATAATCTTTTATATATTTATTTTTCTTTTTATCTTTGCTATTATTTCTTCTTAATTAAATTGTAGCTGATATTATTATATTTTATTTTTATTTTGTACGTATAAATAAGTATGCATACATGTATATAAAGGTAAAAATTTATGGTTAATAAAAGTGGGAGGAAGAAAATACGTAATCGATACGCTTCTCTTCGAGTCGGCTTCTTTCGATTGTCATTCGAAGGTTCCACGAGTCGATCGATGTTCGGCATGACAGTCGTTATTATGTGATCGATAAAAAAAAAAGAGAGAGAGAGAAAGAAAAAGAGAATCTTTCGTCGTTCATTCGTCGAATTATTATTCGTCGTCGTAACTCAACAAAAGGAGCATGGAATTAACGTTGAATCGAATCGTGTGTTTTACTTATCGGTTCTTTGGTATTAATATGACATAACGTGGTATTTCTCGAATAAATTGCATTTCCATCTTTTCCTCGACCTGTTTCTTTTTTCTCACGCGTATTTTGTACGCGTATATATTTATATGTTAAGAGTGTGTATATGTGTTTATGTGTGTGTGTTACGACATACACATCGACCAACTAATTAAAGTCTTACTCATAGCATATGCGTCATCTTGAAGACGCTCCATCTTTTTTTCCTCTTCTTTCCTTCCTTACATTCCCTCTTTTTCTTTCTTCCCTTTTCATCTTTTTTTTCTCCCTTACTTACTTTCCTTTCTCCTCTTCTTCTTTTTCTTACTGCTGTCGTCCTTGTCCTTGTCGTCGTCTCGTCGTCGACGAGTCGAATCGAATCGAAAAGGGATAAAAAGCACAAGGAGCAAATTGTTTCGGTCTTCTCATAGCCGTGTTGTCCGATCGACTCGATAACAAGATAGAGAAAGAAAGAAAGAAAGAAAGAAAGAAAGAAAGAAAGAAAAAAGAAAGGAAGAAAGAGATAGTCACCGTTTTATTTTAATATCTATATACTTATATATTTTTATTATCAATTAAACGACTCGGTTGAATTATTCCCTTACTTATTTCTTTCTTCTTCTTCTCTCAATATCGTAATTAATAACTGTACGGTAATTGATTGGCAGGAAGAACTCAACGGGGACGTCTATTTTCTTCTCATAATTGACGATTATGCGAGTATTATGTTCGGAAGGGGATTCTCCAATGATGATGACGTTTCTTTAAAAGGCCACCTCGTCTTTCTAGTTTTTTCTTTTTTTTTTCCTTTTCTTTCCATTTTATTTGTTTGTTTTTTTTTTAACGAGCCAAACGATCCTGTAATAAATTTTATCGGAATCATCGAGAAAGGCGGAGAACTTTTATTTTCTATGTGAACACGTCGTCGTCGTCGTCATCTTGAAGCAAAATTAATTTTACTTCTCTCTCTTTCTTTCTCTCTTTCTCTCTCTCTCTCTTTCTTTCTCTCTTTCTCTCTCTCTCTCTTTCTTTCTTTCTTTCTCTCTTTCTCTCTCTCTCTCTCTCCTTTTCTCTTTCGGCTTGCGTATTATAAACGAATATCCTGGAGAAACGGTGCGCGTCGTATGTGCCACGGAAATGTCCATAAAATCTGGGCACTTGGCCAGATCGGCTTGGAGCGTGACGTAAAACGGACTGCTGGTTTCAACGAAGATACATTATTCTCCGTGCCAAAGTCGCTCGAGGAAAGAGGGTTTGGTTGCTTGAGGAAAAAAAGGGCAGAAGGGGTAGGAAGGGGTGAGGGGGGAAGGGTAAAGAATCTACTATTTTTCCGAGCAAAGACATTTATTTTTCTTTCTTATATTTTTATTTCTTTCGTTGGAATATTGGCTATCGAGTAGTCATTGTTTATTGGTGACAGAATCCTGATAGTCTGATTTAGTTTATGCGATAGTTGAACGAAAAAGAAGGAAAAAGAAAAAGGAAGAAAGAAAGGATGAACAATTTGTTTTACTCTTGCATGATTTATGATTGGCATTATCGTTACGATCTTTCTTTGTACGGAAAATAACAAAAAGTATGAGTTTCGATTGGTCGATATCATCGCAAAAATGAACTATGCTGTTTCTCTAGATACGATCTTTCTTTATTGAATTGACGTTAACGGTTCTTCTACTTTTTCTTGGTATTTTTCTTTACCTATTTCTCATCTAGGCGAGGTTCGTTCGTATAAATCGTTTTCCCTTTTATAGTCCTACGACTATTATGAAGATCTTTACATCGTTGCTAAATTAATCGATTGACCTTTTTTCATTCCCTTATTGGACATTGATGACGCCTCTCCTACGCAAATTGGATTTTCGAATATTTCCAATCTGATGTTAAGAGTTTCGATTCTTTTATTTTTTTCTCTCTGTCTTTCTCTCTTTTTTTTTGTTTCCTTCCCTTTAACTTTTTCACGAAAAGCAATTAGTTCGGTATCTCTCGTTACAAATATCGATCGCGTACAAATTTAATTTAATTTTATGAAGGTTTGGATTAAAATGAAATAACGTTGTGGAACGTTTTTTCTTCTTTTATCTCTTATAAATAAATTAAATTAATTAGGCAGATTATCCGAATAAAATAATAATATAAAATAAAAACGCGCGCGTATACATTTTTATCGTGGAAATATTACGAAAGATTATTGAATCAACGAGAAAAAAAAGTGATTAGTTTAAAAAAAAAAAATCATTTCATTAACGAGAACTTCTAAAGATCTGATGAAAGGAACAAAAAATGGGCAGATCGCGCGCATCCCTTTGATCGACTAACAAGAAAGCTTACTTTCCATCGATCGAGGCTGTTTCTCCGAAAGACCCATCAACGCGTTTCAGAATCAAGCGCGATCTTCATGGAATGTCTTCGCGCGAAATGCGTTCTCTTTATACCATGGCAAAACCAAACGAGCTGAATCTTCCTTTTCTCTTCCATCCAACAACGATCTGCGCCGAGGCAGTTAATTTAACCGTCTCCATTAAAATTTACCTCAAAGCTCCGATAAAAGTAGTAGCTTAAATGAAAAGAAGAAGAAGAAGAGAAAAAATTTATTTAACGAAAATTCATGAGCTACGTTTTCTTATATCCTGAGAGAAAAAGTATTTAAAAAAAAAAATAAAAGAGAGAAAGAGATAGAAAAAAATAATGTCTTTCTCTCTGCCTATTTTTGTCTTTCTTCTTTTTATTCTTATAATTTTTTTCTTTATGTTCGTTAATTATTTCTTCGACGACGTTCCTCTCTCGACGGTTATTCAGAAACCAAGCAACTCCAGGATGGATAGCACACTGGTCACGCTTGGACGCGTGGTCCATGGTCGAGGGTGGTTGAGAAGAAGTGAAGGAGAAAAGAGACAGATAGGTAAAAGAAAAGAGAGAGTGAGAGAGAGAGAGAGAGAGAGAGAAACGCTGTGAAAAGTGCAACGAGCCGCGATAATTCAGCGCTTGGTTCTCGCGTGGGCGTCGTTGTAATTTTATCTCGAACAGAGGACGTGCTGGAGACGGACAAAGGAGGAGGATGTCCAGATGAAAAAGAGGGAGAGAGAAAGAGAGAAAGGGATGGTAGAAGGAGGATGTGACACAATGTTTTACGATTCTCATTTATAATGTCGGTAATGTTCCGCTCGGTATGCAGTGCGTATACGCCGACTACATTGGTGGTGGGGGTAAGCAAACAGGAGAAAGAGAGACAGAGAGTATCGCCCCATGCGAGACATTAATTCTCGCATCTGGAATTTATCGCGGCTACCACCACCACCAGCCTTCCGGGTTGGCTGCTAGAAGGGTGAAAGAAAGAAAGAAAGAGAATATAGGAACGAAAAGATTTCAAGCTTTGAGATTCGTAGAGTGTAACTCGTGGAACGTGTTGAATTATTTCCGATCTTCGAAAATGCATTAGTCATTCTTACGAAAAGAAGAAAGGAAATGAAAGAGAGATGGAGAGAAATACTTAAAAGTAATGGAACGGAAATAATGAACAAATTATTGAAACCTTGTGATTATTCGTTAATATTTTCTCTAATATACGTTTAGAAAAGACATTTCTCTTTCTTTCCTTCTTTCTGTCTCTCTTTCATTTTCTATTTTTCTTTCTTTGTTGTTATCAATTACGTTTGATTGTAAAATAAGTGAATTGAAACTGGGCAAGATGCGTTCCCTCGTATGGCAAAGTATAGTTTCAATCAGAGAGCGGCCGTAAGCGGATCTTTCTGGCTCGTAAGCGATTCGAGTGGGCGAATATCGCCGACAGGCAAGCAGGCAGGCACGTACGAGGAAAGTATCGGTGCCCGGTGTCGTTTTGGATCGGGTGCGCGAGATGCGTTATTGTCAGCAGACAGAGACAGGGAGAGCCAATTTGCGAGCGGTCCTCCTATCGGAATTAAAGTCATAAAATCGCGGACTAATAGCCTTGTTACGTTAATTCAGTGTAATGTCGCGCAATAAAGATAAACGTAAGAGCGCGCGTATGCTCTCCAAGCCCGCAACCAAACTGGCATAAATTTAATTTAACGACGTAGAAGGACGAAGATGGGAAAGCGCCTTAAGAGGGATGAGAGAATGAGTAAGTGAATGAGTGAACAACTGACTGACTGACTGACTGACTGACTGACTAACTGACTGAATGAGTGAGTTAGTTTGTGAGTGAATGTGTAGGAGAGAAAGAGAAAGAGGAAGCCCATCCAAGGGATAGAAGAAGCGTTAAGGTCCCTCTTGATTGCACTCCTCGACTCCACCAACGACGTTTCATCGAAAGCACCTTGATTTATTTCCCTCAAATAAAAATATTATAGGCCTCGGTGACTACGACCACGATAACGACAGCTTCCATAATCATCAATATTTAAATTCACTGACCAGAATATATTTCATACGTTTCTTGATTTATTCATTTTAAATAAAAACGATATTTTTATTCCTATTGATTTTTAGATGCAAAAAAATCTAAGAAAGAATACGATTGTGTTTAATCTCTCGATTATATAAATTGACTTCCAAAAAAAAAAGTTATCTCGATTGAACCATAGAATCATCATAATTATGTAATCGCTGTATCAGTTAGAATGAGATCTCTTGGAAACGCTATATCATTTATTACCGTGATTTATAATACTTCGTTGGTTATCGATTTTTGTGTTTTTTTCGATAACAAAGTCTTCTTCTAAATTATTCGTCCGTAAGAAAATAGATGTTAAAGATATTAATAGATGTTAAAGTGTTGCGTATGAGTATGAGATTAATCCATTTAAAGTATCAAGCTTCCCGTATTGTTCTTCCCATTATTATTACTAACCGATAAAGTGAATGTATTTGATAAATTTTGAAAGGAAAAGAATATCGTTAATCAAATAAATAGGATATTGTTTCGTTTCTAAATAATTCCACGAGAAAATTATATTTTATTATTGATTGGTTACATTTGTTAATATATTACTCATATATATACGATAAAGTGTGTTTAGTTTCCTTTTATTTGTTAGAATTGAACGATAACGTTCAAAAATCTTAATCTCGTCGCACACAAAATAAATCGGAATTTAACGTTTTTTGGCCATGATCCAAATTACGGTCTCGGGATCAACTCTCAAAGATTCATGATTTAACAGTAGATGTATATAACAAAGGCCAGAATAAATATCGTTTTTAACGAAGACCGAATGAACGAACGAAAGTTGAATATAGCGTGATACATTTCTGGATTTCCTCGAGCGTTCATGAAATATGATATCTTATATTTAATGCTTGTTAATGGTATACTAAAATATGAAAATTGATGTTTCCATTGTTACGTAATTACGACTAATGCGTTACGGTATAACAATTAATCGATTATTTTCATGAATTTCAACGAAATTATTATACTGTATAACTAATAATTTTAGTATGTTTTATAGTTATTAAAAATAATGTATTTCATTTATTTCGAAGAAACGATATTTCCTCAAAAATATCTTCCATAATATTTATCGATCGGTTTATTCATCGTCGAGTGCATTATAATTCTTTCTCTCAACAAGAGAGTCGGCAGACTAGAATGAATAATAAACCGGTCGGAGAAACACGTTCTGATTGAGTTAACTGGCAGCAAACGTCATTACACCATCAACTCGAGGACTTAACATCAAGGCCGTCGAGCGCGCAATCGTATAATCTCGACATCGTATTCAGGTCGTTCTTAGTTAATGTGAACCTCGATGCACCGATTCGTTCGATGTAAAAGTATAACGTGCGTGCTACTACACTCACCGCAAAAGAAATAAAAATTCTTCTCTTAAATGTCCTCTTACCTCTTTTAACCGTGTAACATTTTATTTCATTAAATAGTAAAAGAACAAAAAAATATTCTATTTACTTTTATAATACCGATTGAGCATTCATATGGTATAAAACTATCGATATTAAGAGTACTTTCATGTAAATTTGAATATCATCAGATGAGATAGGAATCTTTAGTTTGCACAATGATAAGAAATCTTTCATGGCATGGGAAGATGGTTAAAATCGTATCGTCGATTAAATCTTATTACAAGTTATATATGTATCTCACGATATAAGTGCCTACGTAAATGCCGTTCGCCGAATCGTCAACACCCATACCGAACCGAAATTATATACCGTAAACGATTTAACTTACATATACATATATGTATACATTACATGTCATATGTATATGGAAATATTCATGTACAATTTTCAGTCACGTACGTACATAGATATGTATGTATTATATATACGTGTATATAATATATACATATAGGAACGTACTTACTCTTCCATAGGTCTATGCGCCAACCAGTATTATCTTATTTACGATGCGTCGTAATGATACCGCGTTCGCAGTCGTAAATTGCCGAGAAACGTCTCTTAGACTGACACGTAACACGGTGGAGGAGCTTGCGTTGCCATTACGGACATCGGCCTTCCAACTTGGACACGTTGGACGCTATACTAGCGTCCCTGCATCGATCATCAACGACGTTGCCACCCACGCCGATTATCGATTCTCCCGAGAGAATTACGAATATTCTCGAAAGAAAATAGCTTCGAGCTTGTTTATTTTTTCCTTTTTTTCATTTTTCATTAACTCTTTTTTATGTTTAAATTATAAGTTTATAGATTGAAAAGTAATTAAAAACAGAACTTTTTTCATAGGTATGTAAATATTAACTTAAAGTAAACGTATATCGCTAAATATCGAACGATCGAATTTTTGCAGTTTTTAATTAATATTTTTTTTTTTATTCGGATGTTATATTGCTTTTTTTATGTTACTTTGCGAGAAATAAAGTTATTAATATATTCTTTAATCGCAATAAATATTTATTGAAATGAGTAATGAGTAATTTTAATTTCATCATCAAATTTTCATGTGTACTGATTTTTATCTCTGAATATCTTTTGAACGCTTAATTTAATCGCCAAAAAATAAGACACCATTTTTATAGAGCAGTTAGTTTCTTAAAAAAATTTATATTGCGCATCTTATAATAGTCATTTATTGTCGAGTTATAAAATTCATAAACAAAAATGAAATTTGTCTAAAAATCATCAAATTTAAATCTTCAATATCATTCAAATAGTGAGGTTTATGGAAAATATATAAGATACCTTTTTTGTAGAGCATTAAATTTCCTACAAAATTCTTCCAGAACATTTTTCTGTACAATCAATTAATGATGAGGTATGAATTTTATTCTATTGGACTGAGAAAAATATAAAAAACTGCGATGCGGAGGATCTTCCTATTAAAATTAAGAGCTCATATTTGGTGAGAATTGTTTTTAGGTGTCTAGCAACCCATTTTTCCGTGGCACTTGAAAAAAAAAAGTCATTTTTTTGACCCACCCTAATATATATATATAGGGAATTTATATTTATGTATTCAATCATAAATGGAATAATCTCAGTAACTTTTTTTTTTCTTCTTTTTAACATCGGCAAACATTATTCTCGAAAATGAGATTCGACGTTTCTTTTTTATCTTTTGATCGTTCCACACGAACGTTCGCCAATTATGGCAACGCGCTTGGAAATCGACGAACGGAAAGATTACCTCGGCTTTCACACATATAAAGCAGGAGACGCCCCTGATTCTGGAGACGTTTACGTAACCGCTCGACGAGAGATGTGGTTTCTCTCTTCTCCCAAGAGAAGACGAGAGGTTGCTTCCGAGCGACATACTTAGCTCGAGATTTCCTCTTTTTATGGTCGTCATCGTCGACGAGCTCGTCGAGCTCGGGTAAATAAATAAATCGTATCTCTTTTCATGATTACGAGCAGGGAAGTGCAAACTACGTATTCTTTTTCTTTTTTTTCCCCTATAAAATATATTAAATAAAATAGAATAGATACAGCGTTTTTTTTTCTATAAAAAATAAATTATAGATTAATCAAATTAATCAGTGTCAATTGTTGAATTGAAATTCTACGTTTGATTTTATACGTATCTCTAATTTTATTTAACATCCTATAGAAATATACAATTTCATGTATATTAATAAATAACAACCGGCAAAAGAGAGAAAGAAAGAGAAAAAAACGGAGAAGTATTATTTATTTTTCGAAGAAACTAATAAATTTCAGTCTTCATTCTGAAGCAAACGAGTGTTAAGGGAACGGAGGCATTCTATCTCGTCAGCATAATTATAGCAGTGAGTGCTCGCGGGAGAGTGCGTGTTATAGCTCATAAATATACGTTTTTCAATCTCCGACAGCTTTCTCGCGTTTCCCTCTTCAAGAGTTTTGTTGTTTCTGTAACACGTCGCGGCATCCAGCTACGAAGGTCGTTTGAATCAATGCCAGAAGCCGTTGCTTTTTTATTTCAAATTGATCTTTATGGGGTTACATGTTACTACGAGAGAACGTTATGGGTAGTTTAGTAGTAGTAGTGTGGAAGAGAATTAACCGAGCCTAGAGGGAAGGATAAGGATAAGGATAAGGACAAGGATAAGGATAAGGATAAGGATAAAGATAAAGATAAAGATAAAGATATAGATACAGATATAGATATAAATAGAGAAAAAAAAGATAAAAAGGGAAAAATAGTATATGAGTAATGCCGTATCTTCTTGTTTTTTTTTGTTTTCATTTTTTCTTCTTTTTACAGATTGCTACGCGACCTTGGAGCCCGGATCAGGGCAAGACGCGAGAAATGACCAAGCTCTGCAACCATAAGAGGAAACTTCTGCTACCGAGCGCAGCAGCCAGTCCTGTTGCCGCCTCCTGTACCTTGCCGGTCTCCTCTTCGACTTTATCTTCTGGACCAACGCCGTCGACGGCAACACCGACAGCAACGGCACCGATTCACGCCGACTCGCCCACCTCACCGGACAAAACCAGAAAAGGTACGTTCTGATACTACTACGATTATCCATCCGTTTTCTTTTCGTTTTTCTTTTGGTTGCCTTCTTTTTCTTCTTTTTGTTTTTTTTTTTCGAAAAAACCGCAACATTAATTAGATAACACCTAAATAAATACTTCTGAGTATATCGTTTAATGTAATCAATTTTCTAGTTCGATTAATATCGGAAACATTGGAAGATAATTATCAGATGATATTTTGTTTCTTAATAAATATTAAACGTTACTATGATTACTGATCTTATATGGCCGGTTTTAAAATTTGCAATTAATATTTTGCATTCGATGTTTTTTTTTTTTACACTTTTTCTTTTTCTTTTCACATTCGACTTATGATTAATAATTATACATGTACTTTTATTATTATCTAAGAATTATTATGTTTATTATTTAAATTAGTATTATATATCGGTATGTGATTTTTCAATTAAAAAGAGAAATATAGTTGTTTTTTTTTGTTTTTGAAACGGTTATAGTATAATTAAATGTACACAAACTATCTACAAGTGTAATTTTAAAAGCAACTTTAGGAAAGAAATGAATTATTAAATTTTCGTTTTTATTTTTTGTAAACGAAGTATAAAAGTTTTTATAAGAAATTTAAATTATTGATCATCAAGAAACATTTTCAATACACAAAGTTGGTAAATCAGGAGTAACGAGTATCCATAAATACTTTAGTCTTTAGTAAGAAAATTGGTAATCCATCAGGTTGAAGTTTTTATGCTTTAGTTAAGAACACATATAACGTGTGATTCGGGAATAAGGTAAAAAAAAGTTTTCTTCGATCGATTGGTCGTTCTTCGCGTATTAACAAAGTTTTTCGACGGTAAGCTGAGTCGTCGCCACGAAAAAGACTATCCCGCGTTTATTCGACCCTCTTTCTCTCTCTCTCTCTCTCTTTCTCTCTCTCTCTCTCTCTTTCTCTCTCTTTCTCTTCTTACTGATCGTATCCTCCAGTGAACATCGGGAACACGTGCCAACTCTTATTGGAGGAAGACCAAAAGTTTTTCTCCTTTCGACGGTCGGGGAACGATCATTAGGAAAAAAGTCGTCGCCTTGTAAGGAAACGAAAGAAATGGTGGAGAGAGAGAAAAGAACGATAAAGAAAGATAAAGAAAGATAAAGATAGAAGAGAAAATAAGAGAACCAAAAAAAAAAAATAAGAGAGAAAGAAAGAGAGAGCGAAATTGCGGCATTAGCGGAGAGCCAGCCAGACCGTACCCTCTTTTCGCGCGATGACATTAAACCTTCGAATACTGTGTGAGATACGTGGTAGGAGTAAAAGTCGAGGGTGGTAGTGATGGTGGTGGGAGTGGGGGAGGAGGAATGATGTATTACCACCGGCAGCGAATTCTCCACGGGATTTTCATTACCAAATCCCGTAACCGTCGGACGACCGCGCCTATTTTTTTTTCTCTCTTCTTCTTCTTCTTCTTCTTCTCTCTTACTCTACCTCTCTCTTTTCTTCTTATTTCTTTTTTTTTCTGTTTCTTTTCTCCTCCTCTCATCTCGTTAATTAAACGGCTGTTACTCGAAACGTCTAGCTCGTCGTGCAAAGACTCGTCGGTGGTAACTGCCACAGCTGCTCTTTCGTTTCTCTCTTTTTTTTCTCCCTTCTTTCTCTCTCTCTCTCTCTTTCTTTCTTTCTTTCAAAATCACTGAAATTATGATTGTACGTTCAAATTAAATTCTAACGCCCATACTCATGTTTTGCGATTCTCCACCCACCTTCCACCCTTCTCTCTCTTTCTGTCTTTCTCTTCGCGTTCGCTCGATATTAAAAGGACGACGTGAATGTGATTAGTGAAAAGCACGCTCGCGTTAATGGCGAGGTAATAATTAATCGTCGCTTAATACCCGTCCGGTCACGTGTTTGTTGACCCGCAGAGACAACAAGTCGTTACGCGAGTGAATTGAAATTTTCCACGAAACGATCACGCCATTATTGAAAATAAACGCGACGAGTATCGTGAATTGGGAGGCGGAGGGGAAGTAGGAGAGATCGGGGAAGAAGAGGGTGTGGTTCAATTTATTCGCCAATTGTACACGATTGATTCGCTAAGATATTTTACACATTTTACCGTTATGATAATAATTTCATCCCCTTTGTGTTCATTTTAACATAATATTTGTTCGATGATTTGAAAACGTTTCGTCGAACGTCATCTCTCGTAAATGTTTATAGAAATTTATAGGAATATTTTAATAATGGCGAGCTCACTGAAGCAAGCTAGAAATATAAAGGAAAATAGAAAAAAAATGTAAGAGAGAGAGAGAGAGAGAGAGAGAAAGAAGGGAAAATGTCTGCGCTTAGGGTCGTCTAAAGTGATACGAAGCGGTGATGCAAGGTAGTCGAGAGGACCGGATAGAGAGATCGTAGTCTTCACCCCTTCAATGACACTCCTGCCCTTTGAAAATCGGTATAAGGGCGAGAAGAAACGGGAAATGAAAGGGTCTTGTGATTTCTCTCTTATTCTTTCTGCTTTTACACGCTTCAAGCGTGCACCTACTATGTGCATTTTCCTCTTTCACGTTTGCGAGAAATGACGCCTTTTTGTCTATTATTATTTTTATTATTTTCCGCTTTTCCTTCTTTACTATTTTTTTATAAGACATAAAAAATGTTTACGAATAAATTCGAGCTATAAAGAAAAAAAGAAAAAAAAAGAAAACAATTTGTTTAATCTAATAGAAAATAAAAAGTATTCAGGTTCGACGAAAAGTTGTGAACAAAAATTTTAATAAATTTCCCTTATAGCACGTTTAATCTTTCTTCTTTCTTATCTTGTTAACTCTTAATAGTGGTTATTTTAATTCCCGTCTTTTGAAAAAAAGTAGTTGTGGTAGTAATAGTGATAGTAGAATGAAATTAAAAAACGTCTACGAAGCGGCCGACAAGAACGTTTAAATAGCTTTTTAACCGTACATGTATAAAAGTAAAAGAAGAAGAAAAAGAAGAAGAAGTAAATGATGATGAAGAAAAAGAAGAAGAAGAAGAAAAAGAGGGAATTGGTTAGCTCGTGACATTTTATACCTTATATCATAAATTCCGTTTGAAATCGTATTAGGTATATGTAAATGCTATATAGAAATCGTAGATAGAAAAATAGTAGGTCCAAATAAACGAATCACGGAAGAGTAGTAGGGTATTATCGTGTTCGAGGTGTGTTGGATATTACAGCATACTGGGTGGTATAAATTGAATTCCGTTGTGAAACCGTTACGACGACAGGGGGAAGGGGAATAGGAGGAGGATGAGGAAGAGAAGGGTGGCATGGGTTCGAGAGGTAGGGGGTAGGTTGGTGGAAATGCATTATACACTCGAGCGGAATCGTCCATCCCCATTTTGTGGCGTGCTCGCGCATGCCCGTTCACGATTTTATGCCCTCTTAAACAATTTCCACTCGTAAACAATTTTCCCCTTCTTCACCGATCGATCATGCCTGTCTCACGTCGGCGTAATGCGTGCTGGTTAAACTCCGACGTCCCAACGTCGAATGATCTCACGACGCAACGACGCATCGTCTTTGCTTCGTATGTTTCGTGTATTTTGCGTTTCTTGCTTTTACATCTCCTCCCCAACTCTTGTATATGTCTATTATTGGCATCAAATATTCTCCAGGGATTTTAACCCTGGGAGAGGGTTAATGTATTCGCGATTTTAATAAACAACATAGCATTAAGTCCTTTGTCATCGAAAATTGTAGAATAAATTCCACATGAAAATTGTAGGCCTTATTTTTTTTCTTGGTAATTCGAAATGAGAAAAAATGATTGACGGATAGAAGAGAAAAGGGAAAGAATTCAGTAAATTGTTGGAACTTGTTATTTAACAGAGCTAATATTCGAAGATTGGAATTCAAAAGCAGAATATCTTCCTTCATATATATACATATGTACAAGTATATAAGTATATATAGATATCTGGCGAACGACCGTTTTCCATTCTGTCTATCAAAAGGAAATTGAAAGGATCCTTTTGATCTACTCCTATGACGCTTATCGCTTTTGCTCTTGATAACATGTCGTGTATAACGCGGAACTGTGATGGAAGAAGGAAACGCGCACCCTGCGAGATGTCCGGAAAAGGGACCAATCGGCCGTTCGTGTCTTCTTATCGTGCGGCCGATCAATAAGTCCCGGGAGAAGGAAAGAATCCGCTCTCTATTCGCTACCAACGACAAGCGATGTATGACGGTGGTGGTAATGGTAGTAGTAATAGTAGTAGCAGTAGTAGTAGTCACAGTTGAGGAGATGGCGATAGAGCTGATGTTACTGGTTATGTGGTGGTACTGCTGCTGCTGCTGCTGCTGCTGCTGCTTCTGGCAATGGTGGTGGTGGTAGTAGTGGTAGAGAATCCCGGACGACTCTCAAGGTGGGGAAGGCAGGCATCCCTATCTTCGTCGTTGCTGGTAGACACAGACTTGATAAGGGTTAATTTCGTACCAAGAGATGGGGAGACGAGGGGTGGGAGTAAGGGAGCGAGCAAGCAAGCGAGTTCACGCATACAAGCGGGAAGCACACATCAACGTGAAACGCGAGACGAGCTTAAGAGTAGATGAGAAAGGAGAAGAGACCGGTGGTGGTAGTTCGCGGTCTCGCGACTGTCCGCTCGTGATTCTTGCGCCTGCCCGGACTAACGTGCAATCCCTTGCAATCTCTTTCTCCTCCTCGACGTTCTGTGTAGCCCCTCATTGTCGCGCAAGCGCACTTCAAATCACAAGTATTCAGTCTGCAACGACGCCTCGACCACGAAACGTCTGATCCGGGCTAATCTCCAATGATCGCCGGCAACTCGCTTCTCAGCTGTCTTGAAAGTCGAAGACTTTCTCTACGTTATCGTCGGGAAAACGACGATCCACTTAATTTTCATGCTGTGAGTTTACCTTCCCATACTAGTCACCAGTTAACTCACGTTTCCTCCGATCGCTTTGGTATATCGCTTTGGTATCGCTTCGTGTGCACCGTCAATCGAGTTAGTGGAATACCAACGATGTGTTTATACATCCTATAGTTTTACTCGATATCTTTCGACGAGATCACATTCGAGAGTCAATATAGTGCATTTAGAGTTTAAAGTGTTACCGTCGTAAATTGTTAATACCAATTGTATTACTTTATGCTCTAATATTTTCTAGTACTTTGTTTTTCTTTTTTTGTTTTCATTCGGTACTACGTATTATCGCGACTAGTATTATTACGTAGATCTAATCATTAAGAAGATTTACAGCTTACATTGTTGACTACAGCCTCCTTGAAAGTAGGGATGGAAGAAAATGATTGGCGCGTTGATGTGAAACTCCCTCGGAAGCCACAAAATGCTTGGAAGATTTTACGCAAATCTTCGTCCCCTTGAAAATCGGGTTAAACCGTCGCCACTAACAGAGATAGAGATAGATCGAGATAGAAAGGGAGAAGGGGTGAAGGAGAGAGAGAATGAGGAGGTGCCTTACTGCGGAGTAGTGATTCATTACTAGCCGCACCCCCTTCCACCTCTCGTTCGTTCTCTTTCTTCTCCTTCGTTTCCTTCGGCCCGAGTTATCTCTTCAACCCCATTCCATTGGTGTTCACGCTGGAGAATAATTATCCGTTGTAGCTTTACAGATAAAAGACCCCCCGTTGAAAGCCACCTTTTCTCTCTACTCGTTCGCCCTTCATCCTAGCCCTCGTAAATCACAGCAATTTCGAAGTGTCGACTGTTATAGCACTTTACCGGCACTTGTGTACACTAGGTCGATAATTTCCGGCATAGATGCTCTCGCTAATGTTTACAAATGCTTATTCGAACATTTTTTAAGCGACCCTATTTTATCTCCTGCATTATTATCTTGAATAATAAAAAAGTTTTTATAATACTTTCGGAGATATTGTATTGTTCCGTTCTTTGTTTTAATAAGATTTTATTCATGAAAATGTTTTCCGTTTGAACTGATAATTAATAATTGACTTGTGTTTTGCTTACATCAATGCATTTTAAATATGTACATAATTATATATTTATAATAACATTGTTTTTCATTTGTATGCGCAGATGGTCTCAGCAAGAAAAAGAAGAGAAAACTGGGGGGTATAGGTGGCTTATACTCTGGAGTTTCCGTATCGCAACTTCTGGCACAACGGGAAAGAGCCATTGCTGCTGTTTCTACGTCAGGAGTTCAAGGTTCATCGGTGCCTAATGGATCGCAGGTAAATACTATTCATAATTCTTCTTTGGTTATCCTGACGATAATAATTGCTTGTTACAAATGCACTTTTCTTTGTAGGTGTGGCCGATAGCGATCCCTAATTTGCAGATCCAACAAAGCAATCAACAAATCTGCCATCAATCGTTAAATTCACCCTCTCAAAATCACGACGTGAATAGTTCAGCTCGAAACGCTCAACAGCGGTTAAATCAGCACAATATGCCTGGGATGCTTATGGGAAATCCGTTGATCATGAATCAACAAAATACTAATTTCAACAATATGACCCAACAACAGCAGCAGCTTTTGCAGCAACAGCACCAACAATTATTACTGCAGCAACAGCAGCAGCAACAGCAACAGCAGCAACAACAACAACAACAACAACAACAACAGCAGCAGCAACAACAACAACAACAACAACAACAACAACAACAGCAACAAATGATGCAGCAGCATTTATCGCAGCATCAACAGCAGCAGCCTCAACAACTTTTACCTCATCATCAACAGATGCAACATATGCCGTTGTTACAACATCAAGAGCAGCAACAACAGCAACCTCATCCAAATGCTATAGTGAATCAATTATCGCAACAGCAAGTTCCTCATTATTTAAATCAGTTGAATCCACAATCCTTGCATGTTATGCAGCAGCAACAACAACAGCACATGAACCAACAGCAACAACTTCACATACAACAAATTCAGAAACATAATATGCAACCGCCACAACAGCAGCACTTACCATCGGAAATGGATCAACAACAAACAGGAAATTATAATTCTCAAATTCCTCAAGAAGGTTATGTACATCATTTACAATCTTCGCAAATGGCGCAGCCTGTTCTTCATTCGCAATTGCATCAGCTTCACCAACATCAAATACAACAGCAGCAACAACAACAGCAACAAGATCAGCATGGTATGCAGACTCAAACTATTGACCCATTTCAAATGCAAATACAACTACAGCAACAGCAGCAACATCAACAGCAGTTGTCACAAATGTGCGTGCAAGCTCAGTATTCTAATCAGCAATTACCTCATCATACAATGGATATTATACAGCAATCTAACGGCGGGTCCGTTATGAGTGGAATCAATTCTTCTGATATGCAAAATAGACATAACCGAACTCAATCAGTAACAGAAGATGATTTAAGTGCAAAGCAAATGCAACAGCAGCAGCAGCAACAACAACAACAACAGCAACAGCAACAACAACAACAACAACAGCAGCAGCAGCAACAACAGATGTTGATGCATAATCATAACTTGCAGCGGCATCAAATTGTAGAGAATGGAAATCTGACAAATAATCCTCATGAGAATGCACAACGAATGTATACGCAAGGTCAAGTTCAGTATCCAGTAAGAAACTTTGATTCTCAGAAGATATCAACTGTGGAAGCCAAATTTGGTCATCAGCAACAATACGCTTTAGTTAGCCACGCGGGAAGAAGTCCAACTATTAACCATGCTACAGAAGTACAATCGGGTATGGGACCAACTAGCGGACAAGCAGGAACTATACATTTTAACACGAGAGCACCGCCATGGCAGCAAAATCGTACGGTTGTCACGACCAATCAATCTTCATTAGCTACTGTCCAGAATATCACTTGTAACTCTTTCGATCGTGTTCCTCCTCTCCATCATCACATTCCACAGACTTCAACCTGGACAGACGAGGTAGCAAGAAAAAAAGCCAAGTCAACTAAAAGTATGATAAAAAAACAACGTCAGCATGGTACATCGGATATAAGGAGCAATAATGGTCTTGATCAACCAATACCAAGTCCAATTGAAGAATTTAATGAAAAAGTGCAACAGAATAGCGATCAAATTGGTTCCACAGTCAATAGCAGTGGCCCCTCATTTTTAGAAGATCCTAGTGGTTATTTAGCACAGCAAACCGCTTTATTAAATAGTACGATATCGCGACAAACTGGCGTTAATAACACTCAAGTGGCCATATTGAACAACCCAAAAGTACAACAAACGAATCATAGTACTCATACAGCGAGTAATCCCTATCTTGTACAACCAAAGCCTTCTTCTGCTGCCAGTCCTTCAAGTACAACATTTAATTCTGTGAAAAATCATGCCACTTCACCAGTAGTCGTCCATAGCAGTATGACGCCGACGTCTAGTAACGGTGCCATTGATTCCGATGGTAGCCCTTGCCATGGCTGCGTTAGCAGTGGTGACAATCAATCCTTCGTTCAAGATCAATACAATAAACAACAATTACATCGACAATACGTATTGCATTCTGATCAACGCGAGGATCCTGTTACATCGTCGACGTTTGGTGAAAAATATCAAGGGAGTCAACAACAAATTGATTCGAGACCTATTCAAGGAGGCACTGTTAGTACTAGTCACGGTTCACCGATCGGTACAAATAGTCCGGCTAATTCGGATATCCCAGCTTCCTCGACACCTGGAATATCTCAACCAGCAACACCTCAAAGTTTAACTTCATCCCAACCATCGACTCCGCATAGTTATTCGCAACCGCCGACACCCCATTCTCTCGCATCGTCGTCTGGTCAAATACCATCTCAACCTTTAACGCCACACTCTCATCCATCGTCATCAAATCAGTTTGCAACTCAACCGTTAACTCCTCAGGCACCACAGCCTTCGCAATCATCATCTAATAACAGTTTGGAACAACACTTGGAAATGTCATGTTCAGTTGCAAATAATCCCAGTGTTATTTCACCAAGTACATCCCCTTCCCAAACGTATTCTACGCCTATGGACAATATAACGTCTCAGCTACCAAAGAGACAAACTGTTAGTACGAGACAAATATCGCTAGATGGTTATCAACTACATCCACATACAGTGAATACAGTTTCAAGGATACCATTAAATTCTTTTACCAGTACGTCGTCCGTGATAACGACGATGGCAAGCGGACACACGGTTAGTAGTAATACAATTACCTCTGTGCTTGCTGGAAGAGCGAATACGGCGACCGTATCTATAAATACGCCCTTGGGGATGCCCAACCCCGCTATTTTAAACATTCTTTCCAATAAACCTCAGCAGCCAACAACGGCATCGCCTGCTCTCGTGAATGTAACAGCGACGTCAACGACGGCGCATCATCCACATTCGATTCCCCTTACACCTAGTCAATCGTCAACGATCACAGTATCGAAGTCACCATTGGAGATGGTTCAGAGCGTAGTAAGTAGTATTCAGGTACCTCAAGCGACAACTAATTCACCAATGCCGCAGACTCAACAACAGCAACATCAGCAACAACAACAGCAGCATCAACAGCAACAACAGCAACAACAGCAACAACAGCATCAACAGCAGCAACAACAACAACAGCAACAACAACAGCAGCAACAACAGCAACAGCATGCTCAGCAACAGCAGCATCCGCAATCAAACGTTCAAGTTCACAATGTCCTTACTTCCGGTGGTATATTAAAACATCCAACCGGATCTACTTTACCACCTGGACATATCTTAGTTTCCAGTGGTGGACAACTCATAATGGCAAGCACCGGGTCTGCTATTAACGGTGTAATGGCACCACCACCTCCTAAAATCATCTCTAATGCGAATTCAATGCCACCGTTATCTGTTTCGCCGATGGTCACTAGTGTAACCGGAGCAGTTAGTCAAGTTATACCGGCAGTTGGTGTAGCTCAACAAGTGATAGGACAACCAACGGTTTTGGTTAATGCTATACAAACGCCGGTGCTTATTCAACCCGGTGTTATGACGATGGATAGTATTGGACAAAATGTACAAATACCTCATCTCACGGTTGCTACCGGGAACGTAATACAAAATGCTCAGTCCATCTTAGACACGAATCAAGATGTGACGAGAAACGTGAGTACAAATCAGGGTATCGTGAATCGCCAACCGGCTCTACTTTCTCCCGAATCAGCGCTGAGT
Source organism: Polistes dominula (assembly GCF_049000335.1). Lineage (NCBI taxonomy): Eukaryota > Metazoa > Arthropoda > Insecta > Hymenoptera > Vespidae > Polistes > Polistes dominula. The sequence goes on along the minus strand of NW_028300925.1, from coordinate 5,927,964 downwards.
AAAAAGAAAGCGTACAAAAAACGAAAGACCAATCCTCAAACCGTAGCGTCGATGCTTCACATTGCTTCGTCTCAACAAAATGCGGGTATGCTAATGCAATCGCAGTCGAATTTTGCACAGCAAAATTTCCAAACACACAGCATAGGTGGACCGATGTTACAAGCCCTAACAATTGTTCCTGGCAAAGGCGGTGCACCCGCTCAATTGGTCATGAATGGTCAAACTGGTGCAACGTCAGCGCAATTTAACACTCAACAGATTATAACAAATCCTCAGCCTGCTCAACAAATAAATCTTTTGCAGCCGGTTAATTTGTTAAATGGAGCAGCTGGAATGGTACAGAATTTCCCTACTATTCAACAATTTATCGTGCCTGGAATAGGAAGTATGGTCATGTCTGCCGACGGTACTGCAACTTTATTGCAAGATACTGGAAACATTGGAATGCAGCTACAAATACAAAATGTGAATGGTCAGAATGTCCTTACGCCGGTGCAAAATCACAGCGGAATATTTAGTCCGAGTCAAAGTATTTTAGCAGCTGGACCGGCTGGGATGGTGATCAGAGCACCGCAAGCAACTGGCAGCAAGATCATTCAACAGCACAGTCCTGGTGCACAGTTCCTGTCTCCCAATAGTGGTCAATTTCTAGTGAATGGAACGACATCTTTTGGGAATCAATTGAGTCCAATAGTGGCCAATGTTAGTCCCAATCAACAGGTGACATTTAATACGTCTCAGGTTAGGCCACCCAATATGCAGGGCCAACAGGAATTTATACAAATGAACGGCCAAACGTTGATGGTACCATGTGCGACCGCTCAGAATATTGCCGTCTCATCTGCACCGAATCAACAGAATACAACTTTCGTTCAGCAAAATACAACGATTGTTCAACAACAAACCACTATGGTATCGAATAATCAGATACCAAATTTTCAGGCAGCACCTTCGAATAGTGCAGGGGCCGTTGATCCAGCTTTAAATTTAGATCACAACCAGCCATATATTCTCAGTTCCGGTATGATCTCAGGAAAACCGCCATCTTCTCCAAAAAATAGCATTAACTCTCCTACCTCCGATCAAAGCATGAAACAGCAACAATACGTTCTGGCTAGTAGCAGTACTTCCGTTGTCGAAAAAACTGGACAACAAATCGATCAACACAATCCGCTGATGGCAAGGCATTCCGTATCTACTCAAACAGCTGGTAATCAGGCAAACATAGTACAGTCGGCGATAATGAGACAGGGTTCTCCGCCAGATACGACTACGCACAGTCCAGGAAATAGTCAGCGGTCAAATAGCCCGGCTGTCGATACGACAACGCATGGAGCAGCTTCTCCCGCACTACCAATCAGTGCCAGGCAGCATTCTTCATCTACGGTAATATAGGAAACAATATGCCTAATACTCTGTAGTAATAATTATTATCTTTATAATCGTATATTTATTTATTGTCTTAATGTTAAAGGATTTTAACTTGATGTCAGTGTGAATTAGAATATTTTATTAATATTTTTAGCCTATGGTTCATTGCGTATCAAGCAGCGAACCAGATTCTGGTGACATCACGATGGCATCAGAAGATTGGAGGATTCAGGGAGTTACTACGAAAGAGATCACATTAAGTCAACCCAGTCTACACGGGAAGACTTACGTGGAATCGACAGTGACTACTGGGATCCAGGTTGGTACCCATGTAGAACAGGGTAACCGTCATCTAGCTCTAATAGACATGCATCAACCAGCCGATACAACACACGCAGAAAACACATACGCTGACTCACAGGAGCATATGGACACATCATCACCAAATCATTCCATTTATTCAGACACAATGGACCACTCTCCAGTGGAGGATCAGCTGAGCGTCTCTAAAGATATAACGGATATCTCTCGTCAAGAGATCGATGTCAATAATCCGTTGCCTGTTGTAGGACAAGCGCATTATCAACCGATCCTCTATCATAGTCATCATTATGTGCCTAATACGAACGTGTATCGGCAGCAAGCCTTAGTGCCAGATCATGCTCATTATACGATGCTACCTCACGCGAATAAATTTGATCCCAAGTCTTGCGATGTTGATCTTCAACATAATATCGTCGAGGAAGATAGCGATCAAAATTCCGAAGACAAAACTTTGGAGAGAGAAAATATTCCCTATTGTCAACCTAATGTTGCCTGTCAAAAATTTATCGGCGTCGGTATCGCCCAACCAAGTGTTTACCCACATTTATATAATTATAGGTCTGACCCTAGTGGCATTGCTGTCGTTAATTATTCACCCACCAAACAGGCATATCTAAATCCTTACGTTTACAGTCAACTTGCATATGCCCAAGAGGGTGACGATGGGGAGGAGAGTGATTCCTCGCTGGAGGAATAGCATCTTTCTTTCCTACGATCGATCGATTAACTTTTTATATATTTGTATATTAAGACAATTAGGTTCCACAGTGGCTGCCGTGGATGATTAATGGCGAAACAGACTCATTGCGAACCCCATCATAAATTTTTAACATTAAGTTTGTAATTAGTTTGTATCTAATGTTAATTTTACTTTTTATACGCGTCTAGAGACGCGGAGCGTATAAATGCTCGATCATCTATAGCGTTATTATTTAAAACGTAAATACATTGCAATAATGTAAGCGTATTATTAACCGTGTGCTAAGCGGATTATTCGAAAAGATCATGATTCTTTATAATGAGAAAAAAAAATAAATCTTTTGCTGAACAATATCCTTCTGATAATCGAATCATATAAATATATATGTATATGTATATATATGTGTATATAATATATATATATACACATATGTATATATACACACAACATACCTTTTGACAGACAGATGAGCATGCGTAAAAAAGTTTGAGTTTGTTTATCTCGTATATTGCTCTTGTTTGCATGCCAAATTTAAGAATGACAATCGAACGTGCTACCTTTTTCGTGTTATTATCGTAAACGCGGTGCTAGAAGTTTGTGATTGTTATCTAAGAAAGATTCTACGTTTCCTATGTCTTTCTTCATCTTTTAAACAGCTTCTCGAATAAAATATATAGAATAAATTTTAACGAGGTAAAAAATCAAAATTATGGAGAACAAAAGAAGCTATATCCGGTTGATCAGATCATTCTCGTGTGCTTTTTCCTAAATGCTCGGACGATTCAAAAGAATGATGACGCTATTGCTGAGAATAAAAAAAAAAACACATGGTTTAATGCGTATAATAGTTGGAAGTGTTATTATTGATATGATATTAGCATGCGGTTGGTAAGCTTGTGCCTGAGTTGATCGAGTTGTATTTGACAGATCTATACGTCAGAGACGTTGAAGCAAGCGGAAGGTGTGGTGAGCACGGTGAGGTGCGAGGGCAGGGAACATGCCCTCGGCCGAGGAATCAAGCGAAAGTTGGAGTCCATCCATTCGATGCATTCCACCCTGCATGAAGACCAAGATGGTCAGTATTTTGTACGGTACACACTTAGATCTTAATTAAATATCAATAGCTAGATATTAATTTTCTTTTGATAAATAAAATAAAATTAAGAAAATAAGAAGTATTTTTGCATGAACTGTTGAAATATTATTGTAGAAATCGAAAATTAATTAAGTTCTTGAAAAAGGACACACGTATATATTCGAATAATTGTTTTTTTTTCCAATTTCTTTATGTGCGAGAATACTTCTTGAAAAAAAAAGAAAAAAAAAACTTGTGCAAAAAAAAGCAATGTAAATTTTCTGTAGATCTTGAATATTTCTTAATACTCGTAAATATCTATTAGAATATTTTCTACATGCTCTTAAATGGTTTTTCTTTTTTTTAACATAAAATTAGTCACTTTCAAAAACAAAAACCTAAAACAAAAAAGAAGCACGTAAACGTGATAATTGTAAAAGTTGAATTACGTATTAAAAAAAAAAATAATAATTAGACAAAAAACTGAGTAGGAAAAATTTGGTACGAGGGGAACGTTATTATCGGTCATATATATCTGTTTGATTATGAAATGCCACGCAATGTATACTATAAGAAACGTTCTTCAAACTCACATTTGCATTGATATTTGCACGAACTACGGTTTTTCTTTGCTTGTGCATGCTTAGTATTACGCGCGAATTCATGTGGTGCTTACTGGTTGCATGATTAATTGCTTTTATAATCGCTTGAAGGTATTTGAAAAATTCTTCATTTTATTCATGATTGTAACTTTAAACGTTCATTTATATCTTTCTTTTATCCTCTACGTTAAAAGCTCATAAATGTATTTATTTATTTACTTACTTATTTGTTTACTTAAACACGTAATAAGATATCGAGTGTGTAAGTAGAGAAATGAGAGTGAGAGAAAAAGAGAGAGAAAGAGAGAGAGAGAGAGAGAGAGAGAGGGGAAAAAGAACAAAAACAAATAACATTACGTCATAAAGCTGCTTTATCATTAATTACATTCGCACGAATGTTTACGGAACAGGTAAGTGACGTCAGTACTAAACGAATTTCATTTTATTGTTCGCGTATTAAATGTGTTAAATACGTTAAATAACAATGATTAAATATTTTTTAATTGTAAATAATATATATCAAAGTTTCGTTGCGTTTACTAATTGGCTGTCAGGTTTGTTAATATCATGTTCTCGCAATCACATCGAATTGTGTGGCCAGGGGGCTTCAATCATATAAGTTCACTTAGTAGAGGGTGTGGCTCATCGATTTACGGCGTTACCTGCATATATATATATATATATATATATATATATATATTATGTATATATATATTATCCATCCTCACACATAATTTTTGTACATAATTGCTATGGCATGTGCGCAAATACGTCGTGGGTGAAAATATTGACAAATTCTACAACAAATTTAGCTTTCAAAAAGCTCTATGGAATTTTAGGAATATTATTAAAGTTCATGATTATAATAAACTATAATAGCAATGGTAAAAATTGAATTTGTCGAGTCATATTTCTGAAATTTTTATCTAATTTATTTTTATAAAATTCTAATTTATAAATTAAAATTTATTTTTGTAAAATATATATACATATACAATATTATTATAATATTATATATAATGATATATAATGATATATATAATATTATATATATATATATATATATATATATATATATATATATATATATATGATATATATAAATAATATATATGTATATAAATCAAATCAATATCAATTAAATAAATCAATATCAAATAAATATATATAAATATTTAATATAAAGCATAATAAATAAATAAATATATATATTAGGGTGGGTCAAAAAAATCAATTATTTTTTTTTTTATAAGTGCCACGGAAAAATGGGTTGCTAGACACCTTAAAACAATTCTCACCAAATATGAGCTCTTAATTTTAATAGGAAGATCCTCGGCATCGCAGTTTTTTATTTTTTTCTCAGTCCAATAGAATAAAATTCATACCTCATCATTAATTGATTGTACAGAAAAATGTTCTGGAATTTGTGGAAAAATGTTTCTGGAAAGAATTTTGTAGGAAATTTAATGCTTTACAAATAAAATTTTTGTAGGAAATTAACTGCTCTATAAAAATGGTGTCTTATGTTTTAGCGATTAAATTAAGTGTTCAAAAGATATTCAGAGACAAAAATCAGTACACATGAAAGTTTGATGATGAATATCTTTTGAACGCTTAATTTAATCGCCAAAACATAAGACACCATTTTTATAGAGCATTTTATTTTCTACAAAAATTTGTATTGCGCATTTTTTAATAGTCATTTATTGTCGAGTTATAAAATTCATAAACAAAAATGAAATTTGTCTTAAAATAATCAAACTTAAATCTTCAATATCATTCAAATGGTGAGGTTTATAGAGCATTTTATAGAGCATTAAATTTCCTACAAAATTCTTCCAGAACATTTTTCTGTACAATCAATTAATGATGAGGTATGAATTTTATTCTATTGGACTGAGAAAAAAATAAAAAACTGCGATGCGGAGGATCTTCCTATTAAAATTAAGAGCTCATATTTGGTGAGAATTGTTTTAAGGTGTCTAGCAACCCATTTTTCCGTGGCACTTATAAAAAAAAAATAATTGATTTTTTCGATCCACCCTAATATATATATATTTATTTGATATAAATTATTTTTGCAGTAATTTAAATGAAAATTTGAAAATATTTTTGTTGTATAATGACATTATATAAAAATTAAAAATTGTATATAATAATTAATAATGACACATATAATACAAATAAAAAAATCACTTGCATGTACTCTCATATAAACAACTTGATATATTTTATCCCACTTCTGATTTCGCCTTATCATCGATGAATGATGTAACTAATTATTTTTAACGAGCACTCGCGCGAAGCAAGAAGCACATTTCGGAGGATGGACAAATGTACGGTTCGATGTAAAAGACGTAGTTGTTAAATTCTAACAATTCACCAAAGCAACACCAACTACGGAACTAATTTTTCTATGACACGCACCGCAATCATAATTAAGCGTTTCATTGTTTTGCGTTGCACATCTGAAACAACAATTAACAATACCGAAGAACTGCGTAAACTCGTTTAATATTTATTTAAAATATTTCCACAAAATAACGTAATTATTAATATTTACTAAAGAATATCATTTATTGTAATAAACACTTTTTAATCAATTTATAATATATTTTTATTATATAATTATTATATAATGTCAAGTTTTTTCCTCTTTGCACTCGAGTATAAAAAAAAAAATTAAAAAAACACAAAACCTTACTCTTAATATCAAACTAAAATAATATTTCTATGTAAATACTATTAATCTTTAATATTTGTTCACTAACTTTTTAAATAATAATACTTAGATTAATATTAATTTCAAATGATCGATGTGTGCGAAGAGAGTTAAAATTATTTCAGAAATACCTACTAGCTTGCAATACATGTCTGAATTTCAATACCATGCACAATTCCATTTTTTTTTAAAGATAATTTCTTTTCTTGATAATATCTGATTCCTCTCGCACCATGTAAAATATAAAACGAGCCACGAGCCTTGTTTAAAAGAAACAAAAACAACAGTTAAAAAAAAAATAATAAATAAAAAACAACAACAAAATAGATAAAAAAATAAGAAAAAGAAAACAAAGGATCGTTGTTTGGAATCCTCAGTAGCCGAAACAAAGGTGGAAGAGAAAAAGCAATGGAAACTGGAAGTGGGTGAACTCGTGTGGGGTGCAGCAAGGGGGAGTCCCGCTTGGCCGGGTAAAGTCGAGTCCTTGGGTCCACCGGGCACGATGACAGTTGGGGTCCGTTGGTACGGGGGAGGGGGCACTCTCACCCAGGTGGATGTCAAGGCCCTCAAGTCGCTCTCCGAAGGCCTCGAGGCACATCATCGTGCCCGAAAAAAGTTTCGGAAGTGAGTTTGATTCTCGCCCTCTTTCATATCTTTCTCAGCTAACAGAGAGAGAGAGAGAGTGAGAAGAGTCTTTTTCAAAAAATCTTTTTTTCTACAAATAAGAATTATTTTCACGAACAATTGTTTTCCAAAGAAACTTTCGTCTTAAATAAAAAAATTTCGTCGAAAAATATGAATAAAGTGCTGTACGTGGCTGACCTTTTATAGACTTGTACTACTTACAAAAATTCTTTCAATTTTTTTCTATGCGAAAGGAGAATGATAAATTTGATATATTAAATATTGATTCATAAATATTATATCATATTAAAAATAATCACGGAAAATGGCCTTAAGTATACAGCAATATTCATTAGCAAATCAACAGCCAATTATATTAATGTGAATTAAATTAATTTCTTACGTGTTGTTTGCAGTTTTAAGTATCGTAAGCGCAACGAACGATATTATCGAAGAAAAAATAATTAACGTCCGAACGATAAATTATTTGGAAAACTATAAGAAACGAAATGATATATGTGTTACTATTTGATTATTATTATACCTACATATGTTATATATATAAATCTTTTCTTTAACGACGACTGTTTTTAGTCTTTTTTCGTAGCACGTTTAAATTTTCGTTTCGCTTTTGCTTGATATTCACCGATCTCATATTAATATTATATGTATATATATATATATATATATATATATATATATATATATATATATATATATATATATATATTATTCGATTCATATGCATATATATATATATTCCTTGTTTTTTTAAATCGTGCCGGACGAAGCGGCATTCCGAGGCCTATTAATTGATTAACTTTACGATTTTATGCTTGACCATTGTGTTTTTTAGAAGTCGTAAATTGAATATGCAATTGGAAAATGCGATACAAGAGGCTATGGCAGAGCTGGACAAAATAAGCGAATCGTCGCATCATCGAGAGAAGGCAGCATCGGCTGTTCGAAGGTCATCGAAGGTTTCTTCGAGTCCTACAACGACTACGAGAAATCCTGCTGGAAATGTCGTCACTAAGAGATCATCGAAGAGATCAATGGGAGCAAATTTGGATCACGGGAAAGCCGATCAAAAGCAATGTCGATGATAATTCATTGATAACAACAAAGTTTTCTTCTTCGTCGTAGATCAAAATGATTCGAAAATACGAAAATCGATTAATTTGAATCTCGAAGGAGATGGATAGCTAACATGCGCATATAACTGGTTTCTTAATATAATCCATTCCTACGTTTAATTAGATCGAGAAATATGAAGAAAAAGAAAGGAAAAGAAAAAGGAAATCTTAGAATTTTCTTCGTTCCTTATCCTTATTTATTCCGTTTAGAGTTTCTGAAAGCTCCTTTCCGATTGATTAGCATCGAAGAACACGTTTTACCGATCGCGTTTCTTTGAAACGAAAACGTCGAGACACGCATACCTATACTGACGTCGTTCACTTCTTGTCGATAGCCTTCAATTAAGAATTTCTCAGTTGTTCCAAGTTGCGATTGATCGCTGATTAAAGTATTTTCTTTGTCGGCTGTCAAGCGTTCTAAAGCAAAAGGGACGATTAATCGTTACCGCGTTTGCTGACGATCGTCTATATAATAATCCGACGTCTCTCATTCCTCATTCTACCTTTTCTACAAGAAGTATATCCTTTTATTTTATTTCTGTTTCTTTCCCTTTTTTCCTTTGCGTGCAAAAGTTATCGATAAAAGCCTAAGTAGCCTAAGAGTAACGAACGAAGAAAAGGTTTAATGTCAAGTTAACAATTGCGAAAGATAGAAAATTATTGTATGAAGTGAGTAAACGAGAGATCAGAGGTGATCGGAATCAAAGTAATGTGAATCGTGAGAGAAAGAAAGATTAATCTTTTGATGGCACCGTTGGGGGACACTTTTTATATTAGACTGAGAGTTTAACAACTTCTTGAGGCTTTTCATTGACGTTTACTCGCATAATTGATCGTTATACTTCCTCGTGTACATTTATCCGTTTGTTCGTTTGTACGTTCATTATAAACGACTGCGAAACTAATGGTCAAAGATATCTCGTTTATTACGATCTAGCGACTTTTACTGATATAATGACGATCTATTTCAGATCGTGGAAAAAAAGATTTTATTCGTGGTTCGATTAATCGCGAATTATTATTATTATTATTCCAATGGTGCTAGTTTATGATGAAAGCATGATTTCTGCATGCACGTAAAAGAAAAAAAAGAACAAACAAATTCACACAATGTATTCGCGTGATCGGAACAATTATGTATGTAGCATAACTACCGTCGTATGAAAATCAGTGGCCGACGTACGACTGGCCTATATCCAAACATTTTCAGGTTACTTCAAAACAATTAATTAATGACTTATGGGAATTAATAATCAATCAAAGAGCTCCTAGACTCTTTTTCTTTTTACGGACTTTTTCATTTTAAAAGTCTGAGCGTGTATATATATATATATATATACGTATATAAATACGCTTGTACATAGAGTGTCATTTCTATTCGAAAAGAAAAAAAAAGAAAGAAACAAAAAAAGAACATACACATTCGTACGAAACGGATATAGGTGAATTTCCGTCGAATATTATTTATGATATAAATATAAATACTTTCCTCTCGGCAAGGTTCCAAAAAAAAAAAAATTATAATAATAATAAAAAGAAAAAAAATGAAGAAAAAACCAAATAAAAAATAAACAATTTTCGATAATTATTAATTATATTCATTGCCTTTCCAACTTACGCTTACGATCGACAAAGATTTTAGAGATACTTTCATCTAATCATTCTGAATTCTAATTTTTACGTACAAAAACTTGTTATCCTAAGGATAAAAAAAAACATTTTCGAATACGATGCGTCTCAAATTCCTCGAATACTATTTTACCGATAAATATCATTACGTGTACATGTATAGTCAAAATAAAATAGTATACGAATTATCAGTTTTATTAGAATGCTATGTATGTATGCGTAAACGCAAGCGTAGGTGGAAAGGATTATTTTAATTATACGACTTCAAGTTGTATAACATTATTATAATATCCTAGAAATATTCATTCGACGCGTACGACCATTTTAAATGGAAGGAACGATGGTTAATGAAAAATATTTTCAATCTCGGCATAATAATTTTGTAAATGTTCAATTATAAGTACCCATCCCTTCTTACGCTAATCGGATTTGTATATATAGACGGGAAAAAAAGAAGAAAAAAAGATGCGATATGTCGCCGACTGGACGTTGTTACGAAGAAAGTATTGTATTTAAGTTTTTTAATTAATCGGAAAACGAACTTAAACGAAAGGAAAAGAAAATTTTGAATTCGCTTTTAAAATGGTGTACCTTAAAACTCGTTGATCGCATTTTACATGGAAAAATATAATATAAAACTAAAAGAATACATTGTGTTGAGAGCATTTTAGATATTTAAAAAAAAGAAAATGAATGAAAACAAGTTCTCGAATATTTGCTTAAAGAATTTTTATTACTCTCGTGGTCATTGATCGTCGAAGTATCTGTCGTAAAAAAGAAAGGAAGAAAGAAAGAAAGAAAGGAAAAAAAAGAAAAAGTAAAAAAAAGAAAATGCGTTACTATGAAAAAAATTTATATAAGTTGTGTAATTAAACGTACGTTAATGGTAGCTAGAAAAAGGGAAGTGGAAGATTTTGAGTATATCTCACAGGAATATTTGGATAGATGTAGTGTATAAAAGTAAAAATAAAAGAAAAAAAAAGAATAAAAAATAAAAAGAGTTCGTCGCGATTGAACATACGATAGACAATAAAGGAGACGCAAGTATCAAAAAAAAAAGAAAAATAATAATAATAATAATAATAATAATAATAATAATAATAATTATAATGAAAAAAAAAATAAAACAATAATGAAAACTGTCGCGCGCGATTTTTAATTAATGTCTTTCATACACGTCATTATCCCTGAATTTTCTTTTTTTTGTTTTTCTAAAAAAAAATCGACAAACTTCAAACTTTGCATAACGTTTCCGAAACGTAATTAAACTTAAAAATATAAAACGGGTCTGTAACAATTTTCTAGCGATATATTATATATTGTGCTTGTAAATATGTCGATGATAATCACACATAGAAAAAGAGAGATAAAGGTCACAGTAAAAATTTTACTTTTTTTTCGTTTGTCTTCGATAATAAAAAAAAAAAAAAGATGCGAGCGTAATGAAAAGTAATGCGAATGCAGTTGAAAGGAAACAACATTTGTTCAATTTTTCATATGAGATTTGAAACGTCAAAAAGTAATATCGATTATTCGAAATGAAGCTTTATAACATATACATACATACATACATAAATACATACATACACATATACATATTTATATGTATATACTTGCTTTCTTTATCGGATAAAGTGTCTCCTTAAAAATAAGGAAATATTATATCAGAGCAAATCAAAAAATTTGCGATATCGCATGTAATATGTGAAGTCTTTCAAAAAGCATAGATTTCGTCTCGTTTTACCTGGTACCTTAGATTTTTGACCTTTTGCTGTCACGCACACTAACCGTACGGTTCGGTTTGTAGAAATTTTAGACGATATCAAAAATGAGAGAGAGAGAGAGAGAGCGAGAGAGAGAGAGAGAGAGAAAGAATGAAAGTAAGAAAATGAGAAAGAAGAGAGAATGAATGGCAAATGATAAAAAAAAGAAAAATAAAGTAACATAAAAGAAACAGAGGAAAAGAAAGACGAGTTTGAACTGAAAATTAAAAACAAAAAAAAAAGAAATAAAATCATGATTTTTGTCGTGATCTCATAATGCTCGTAAGTATGATTTCGATAAGCGAAACACATATCACCGATCTCGACAACGATTTTCAAAAGTCTCTAGGCGTTTTGCACATTATATTACAAAAATGTAGAAAAATAAATAAATGAGATGAGAAAATGAAAAAGAATAATAAGAAGAATAATAAAAAGAAGAAGATGAAGAAGGAGAAGATGAAACATATAAATAATGTAAACGGCTGGTATCGCTGTAGTCGCAATGGGACCGTTTTTAAAAATAAGACAAAAATTCTTATCTTAATCGCTCTTAAAATAATCCCTTTCGCTCTAATCGTCTCGGATAATATGATCACATATAGCGCGAAATAAAAAAAAAAGGAAAAAAATGGAGAGAGAACGTAATCAGTCCTCGCAAATATTTTTCTTTTTTCTTTTTTCTATCGGACAACAACAACAACCAACACACCATGGATGCGACTGATAATTAAATCATTAATTTTCGATTACTTTTCTCCCTTCGTAGATATTGAAAAACAAAACAACAAAAAATTAAATAAAACAAAAACAAAAATAAAAATGGAGGAAAGGGAGAGGAAGTGGGACAGAGATAGAAAGAGACACGAAACAAAACAACACGAAACATCGACGGGAGAATGTAATTTAAAAATGAAAAGGAAAAAAAAAATAGAAAAAAGAAAGAAAAAAAGAATCAGTAAAGACTTACCTCAGTAAACATATACTCAAGAATCAAACGTCTTAAATTCGAGAATATATACTGTAGTGCCGATGTCCTTTGTATATTTTCAATACTGTAAATAGATATATAAATACGCCTTATTAAATAATTAATGGTAATTAATCAGCAATCACGCCGTACAACGGCTGGTCGATTTTTGAGCATTTGTCGAAAAACGAACATGGTGCGTTTTACTAAAAGAAAGGAAGAAGAAAATAAAATCCGAGAGGGAAAGAAAGAAAGAAAGAAATGATGGATAATAGAAGGAGTATTAAATGTGATCGGATAATTAACGTTTTTTAATAGGAAAAAGAAAAGAACGGAAAGTAGAGTGCGAATTTAAAAAATAAAATAAATTTGAAATTACAAAAAAAAAGATGGCCTATGTTGTTAAAATATTTCGAAAAGTTGTCTACATTTACGTTACGTTGCATCTTCGGCTATGTATGACGATTCGTCTAAAAATTGTTCACGAGTTAATTATGCGTTAGTCGAGAGAGAGAGAGAGAGAGAGAGAGAGAGTGAGAGTGTGAGTGAAAGAAAGAGTGCGTAAAAGTGCGAGAGCGAGAGAGATCGTGATAAAAGAAAAATTTAAAAGAGAAAAAAATAAGAACTCAATTTTTTCGTGATAATATAACGATAGTAATTATTCATTGAGCGAATGAGATAAATCGACGAATTTTTTCGGCGAATATTTATTGCTATTATTATTTATGAAACGGTAGAATATTTACGGAGCGTTTCGTTCGCTTGTTGAGTTTTGAGAGAAATATAAAAGATAAAAAAAAACGAGATAAACGTGTATAGAGTATAGAGAAAGGAAAAGGGAGAGAAAGAAGAGGTGTCCTTTCTTTTATGAATGGAAATATCTAATGGAAAAAGATACCAAGAAAAAAGTGAGAGTGTGTGGGGGAGAGGGAGAGAGAGAGAGAGAGAGAGAGAGAGAGAGAGAGAAAAAGAAAGAGCTCGGTCAAACTCGTAAAACAAAACGACTTACCGTGATTGCGTTAATGAATAAACAAATAAAGGAATGCGACGAGTGTACTTTCGGTGTATAATATAAATATTAATATTATACATATTATATCAATTGTCAGTGGTATTATACTAAGAGATGATAATTTTATATTTACAAGATAGAAGGGCCGTTAAATCTAAATGAGTGTAATATACATATGTACTATGAATTCCCACCCTTCCCCGATTCTAGGGAGAAAGTTAGCAAAGCTACCTTATTTAATAATATTTGGCATAATATTTATATATATATATAAATATGAATATAAATATATAAATACAAATATAAATATATAAATATATAAATATATAAATATAAATGAATGAATGAATGAATGAATGAATAAATAAATAAATAAATGAATAAATAAATAAATAAATATATACATATATATCTATATATATATATATATCTAGATATATATACACACATGAGAGATAGAGCATAAAATAAAAAGAAACAAAAAAGGAATAAAGAAAAAAAAACAAGAAAATGGATAGGCCGAGTGTGACAATTTTGTCGAACTCGAGAAAAAGTAAGAAGCTATGTGATCCACTACTACTAGTAGCTTTTAGCTGTAAAGACTTATACTTTATTTTGTAAATTTTGTTTATACAATGTTTGATCGTTCACGCATAATACTATTGTATGTGAAAAATAAGTTAATAAATCATTAACATGTGAAGTTAAAATGCGTACATTTCTGTCTTACCGATCAGTCGTAATACAAAAATATATACATGATAAATATATACATGATAAATATTTATTTAGTCTCTTTATATATAAATATATTTTTCAACTTAAAGTCAATATGTTCTAAAAGTATATACGCACAAACGTGTACCTAATGAGATGTAACAACAGCTAAAGTTTTTATACTTATTATACATGTCGTTTGAAAACGATAAAAAATGCATCAAAATTAGAAAATTTTCAATAAACTTTAAACCTTGTGTTTAAAATTCATACTATTTATTAATTTTTAATTTTCGCGTAAATTTGCAAATTTACAAATGCAAGATTATTGGCAGACGATAAACGTGAAAAGATAACGAACGAAATAGCTAGGTTGCAACCAAAATGGTCGATGGTAAAATAATGCAAGGTGTTTCTAGAAAGAAATGTTAGATGGTAGCAGGATGCTCTTGGAATGGGTTGCAAGAATAAAATAAATCGATTGATATATATATATATATATATATGTGTGTGTGTGTGTGTGTGTGTGTGTGTGTGGTGGGAGGTACGAGACATCCTTTAATTAATATCTACTATGTAGATAGATTAAATGAATGTTTAATTTCAAATAAATTATGAAACAATATAATAATGTACACACTCGAATCGTCAATCGACATGTATATATATCGAAATTATTGAAAATTAGATAAACTATTTTCAAATTTGGGATAATAGTCTTTTAATCGAAGCTAATGTATAATATCATACGAATATCTTTTTTTTTCTCTAATGTACTAAGAGATTACTTAATAAACGATATAAATAAAAGAGAGGGATAGGCTATACTTTTTTTTTTATCTTCGTTTTGGATCGACGTTTTTATTCGTGTTACGTCATGTGGTAATAAACAGAAGGGCAGACGAGGTATTCCTTTCGTTTGGACGATCAATGTCGCTTGGTTTTCGATACTGTTCGGTTTGCTCACTCTGTCTTTTTCTGTCTCTTTCGAAATGTTTGAAATGAAGAGAGAGAGAGAGAGAGAGAGAGAGAGAGAGAGAGAGAGAGAGAGAGAAAGGGAGAGATAGCGTTACTACGTTCGAAACGAAACGTAAAGATCGTATCGCGAGCGTGTAAATGGTTAGGTATGATAACAGAAGTATATATCAAACGCGTAGGATTCGTAGGTACGATCGATAGCTCACTCATCCAGCACTAAAAGGGTTAATGATGCCTGCCGCGTATAAATGGCGCTCATGGGCTCGAGACAAATGAAACGTAATGAGCGGATCGACTGAACGTAACGTTATTCGTAAGCGTAACGTCTACCTCAACGTGATCATTGCGAGATTCGTAATGATACTGTCACACAATTCGAATACGAACGTTACGGAGGGTGTCAAATCGAACGAACGTGATTAGTCGTTCGTTTCTCTTGAAATTTCTCCCAAATCACTGAATAATAGTCAATTTTATTTCATATGCTAATACGTTTATACAATCTGTGTATTTAAGATATAGAAAATATTTAAAATAAATAGTTAAGAATATAACGAAATAATTTTGATTGATTATTGTTTTAATAATTTGATATTAATACTTGTATCTTTAAATTTGAAGAGATTTTTTAAGAACATTGTTATAACATTTTCGAAAATAAAAGACAGATTGTGGACAAACGAATAAATTGAATGATCGTTTGTAGAGACACAAAATTAATGATCTCAGTTAATACTGGATGAAGGAAAATACTTTGATCGATGAACACATCGCAAGGCTGACGTAAGCGAACTAGCAACGAGAGTGCCGATCACAATCACATAATTTATAGTACAATTTATCTTCTTTCGTAACCTCGGCAATCTGCTGTCTCTACAATGGTCGTTCAAGTTCGTGTCATCAATGCGATAAGAAAATTCAAAGATATTTCACTCTTCTTAGATTCGAATTGAATTCAATCTTATATCTTGCTTGTCTTTTTTTACTCGTTTTAAAGACAAGGATGAGGGTAAGATATATTAAGGATTGAATAATGGGGGAGGGTGTACTTTAATTTAAGGTGGGAGCTAACTCGTTAAGTAATATTGTTCCAAGCATATTAATGTCTTTATTTGGCATAGACACAATAATTAGGACAAAGCACTATTCTTCGAGTAAAGTTTTTTAAAACGTTGCCAAGAGAAGTGAGATAATACTGGTAAAGTTAACTCGTACAAATATTTATTAAAAAGTCATGGTAATACAAGATTATGTTGTTCTTCTTTTAAAATAATAAATACTTTTAAAAAATATGTCAATAAAAAAGAATTATAAATATAATAATATGATAAAATTGATATATATTTAATTTGTTATAATTTTATTTAGCCCCACAGAATAATGTAAAATTAGAAACGCTATTATTAAGGGACTAATTGACGACGAGAATTGAGGTAGATGTGATCGTGCTTATCGATCTATGTATATGCATTGTTATATGTTTGCTGACGGAGGACGTACACGTTCACGTTTATCGGGCTTAACATAACAGACGCCACATTTGGAGGTATGTAGGTACAATTAGGGGTTACTGCTGCATACGTTCTCGAAATCGAAGCTGCATGAACTTCGAATCGTTGACAGTGTACACTGCGATAAATGCTCGACTGATACAAGTTAATTGGTGCATAGTATTAACGCTTTAACTTTCAAATATATAATCAATCACATTTAAACGCGATTTATCGTTAACTGTTGCGTTATTTTAAAATCATTATTGGTAATTATTTAGCAAAAATTTCAACTGCGGTTTATATCAAACATTTGATGCATTTAAATTCCGAGTTATGTTTTAATAGTATACGTAAAATCAAGAAATATAATGATGTCTTTACGTAATAAATATAAAAGAGAGAAATAAAATTATTTAAGTAGCTCGGGGACTACTATGATATAATATAAAAGATGCATATAAACTGATTCATACATTTCTAGAGTTACGCCATTGCGTGTATCTTTGTCGGTTTAAACTAGCATGATAAACGTCTTTCTAGATCTTCTGCTTCAAATTCGGTATAATAGGGTACTTCGGTACAAATACATTCTGGAATTCACAGCATGATATCGTAAAAGTCGTAAACGGGCTTACTTTCGTTACACGTTGAATTGTAGCTGCGTCGATTTCGTCATGTACTGACACGATATTCTATTTATCCGAGTAAATCTTTCACATTGTATATATACGTAAGATAAATTCGAAAAATATCTTATTCCATACTTCATATACCATTGAATGTTGTAAAAAGTTTGAGCATTTTTACAATTTTTTAAATTTGTCATTTTCGAGGAACGAGATCGATAAAGTTGCCCATTAGGAATATTAAGCTTCAACGAGACTGACAATACTACTTTCACAGTTACGAAAAGTTTCATTTTAATCGCCTTCATATGAGACCCGTTCAATGCTTAATTCTGTAATATGACTCGCGTTAACAACGACGGAAACTGTTGCACACAAAATACACGCCGAAGCCATGCAAGCCAGTCTCTCTTCGTGTTACAAGAAACCATATATCACGATAGCGTAACATAAATGAACGTTAAAACGACCCTTGTCGTCGATAAATCCTTAGGAAGAGTCTTTTAATTTTAGTTCTCTGTAATTTAAATTAATACATTCCATTGGGGAAAAAAGAACATTTTTTTAAGAGGAAAATAAGTGAAAAATATCAATCTAAAGTCAGACTAAATTATAATTTCAATTACTCAAATAAATTTGTTGGGTATAAAATTAATTTACATTACGAACTAAAAATTATTATTGAAAAGTACGCAGATTTTGAAAATGATAAAGGAGAGTGAGTAAAAAGAAGTGAAAGAGTAGGTAATATTTGAATTTGACGTAAAGAGACGTGACAAGAGAGCGTGATACAAGCAACTTAACGAATGTCTTCCCGGGTCTCAACAAGCTTTCTTTGGCCATACCTGTACTCCTTCAAGCCAATTTATGCGTCTAGCGTGATAACGAAGGTAGTCTTTGCCTTTTGAGTAACTTTTGCCTCGCGAAGATTATGCTTGTTTACCATTTTCTCGCAATCGAAGCTTTTACGATGACAACGAGGTGGAAAAGTGCTAAGTGACACTCCTAAAATGTCTGATCTCCGAAGCATAATACGTTATATGAATGGGTACGTTTTGGGTGCGAGGGGGGAGAGGGTGAATACAACGTTGTAGATGTTAAATGCAAACGTTGCTTCCGAAAGTTTGGCTTTCGAACTACAACGACGTTCTCTACCTCTCTCACAGTTAGAACGTTTTCGAGTAGAATAGCCGGAGGTTGCAAGAAAGGGGGATAAAAGAGAGAGGGAGAAAGAGAAAGAGAGATAGAGAGAGATAGAAATTGACTGTGGGGGAAGAACGCCACCGACTTCTCTTTCCTTCTTCCTCGTTATTCCGGAAAATTCAACTTTCGAGCTCGTACGAGTCACCAAGACGACAATATTTTTCGAGAGGTTCCTATTGCTCCGTCAGGCTCGATCTACCGAGATAAATTTTCGGATAGACTGTCTGATCATATTGCGACTTCGACTACTTTATTTCTCATCTTTGTCAAGGAAAAATTCGAATAAGAAAATATCGACGAGAAAATATTTCAAATACTTTTATTTTATTTTTTTTTAACATAAGACTTTATTATGACGCCTTAGGAAAGAAAAAATATTATCGTAAATGAAAATCGTCATCGTTAAAATAAAAACGCTCAGACATATATAATATAATATAATATATATATATAGTAAAGCGATAATTATTTGCGATATAATATTGAGATGAAACAAAATAAGATTCCTTGAGGGCCACATAGCCAAAGAGAAGAGGAGTCCGTTTTTCGAGAAGTTGGCGCCTCTCGCAAAGCGACCATCGCGCGACAGCGTACTCCTGTGGGCGCATCATGGCAATGCGATTACTAAATTATATACGAGCTGCTGCGCGTCCACGTTCACGCGCCATGAAGTGCATAACCAATATTTAACGGCTATTAGTGCCAAAGAGAATTTATCTTACGGCGCCATGGGGCGCTTGTACCCCCGCGGGGGGTGAACGTCGTGCGTGCTATGTTCCGAACAGTGTATATATCTGTGTATGTGTATGTGTGTGTATGAGAGAGAGAGAGAGAGACTGTACGCATATTCTATGCGACGGTAGCTAAATTACGCGACAGTAGGTATCTGTTATTGATTTACAGTCAGCAGATGCGCCCTTGTTGAGATGAATCCTCGTCCGGCAAATTATTTGGTAGACCAACATACGCAGATACATTCATGTTCTATGTATATCTCATCTATGCACCTGTCTTCATGATCGTGACCTCAATACATCTTGAAACATCTCAACGTTCTTTAATCGTATTGACGACTACTCGATAGATCGATCTATCTCGTGGGAATAATAATACATCTATTTTCGTATGATCATTTTCGATTTTTTTCTTGCGTCTGCTACTTACACGACAATAAAGGAAATAATCTTATTAAAAAATTAACATAATCAGATTAAAACGTTTAATCATCAATATTATTATATACGACTAATATTAAATCTTATAGAAATAAATCAACCATGTGCTGTGTTTACGTCAAACTCAAGAAACAGATGGATTAATTATTTCCACTTATGTGAAAGGTTTTAGGAGTCGTTAGTTATTATACTTTAATGGTAGCTTTCATTATCATCGTACAAATTCTTAAAGGGGGAAGAAAAAAATGAGTAGAAAACGAACAGAGTTCCTGAAACGAAAGTCGGAAGATAGACCGACGGTTGGCTAGTATTGAAGACATTAAAGGGGAAATAGAAGAAGAGGGGAAAAAAGATAGAAGTAAAGATTGGAAAAAAAAGAGAAAGAAACACGATGAAAGATGAAAAGGAAGAGAAGGCTAGGCTGCTGCAGTAGAGACGAGCTTTATCAAGCTATTATCCGTCGTTTTCGAGACATCGATCAATTAACTGAACGAGTTCGAGAAGAAAGGGCTAGAAAGAGAAAAAGAGAGAGAGAGAAAAAAAACAAAGAGGGAGAGTCTGGTTCGAAGATAAAAGATCATCCAATCGATGTGGATAGTTCGCGTGTGAAAAATGCAAAGCGCAGCGATTTTAAGATAACAGAATCAGTCTCTGATCTTGAAAAGAAGTACTTTCTCGCTCTCTCTCTCTCTCTCTTTCTCTCTCTTTTCCTCTCACGAGTAGAAGAAAAGGTAGGGAGGGATGAAGGTAGAGACAGGAGATTGCGAATGCAGATAGAAATCCGAATGTTGTTTCTACGTCTACGTGGCTCCTTTTTAGCCGCATCTGTGGTGGTTCATATCTATGTGTATACGTAAGCGAGAGCTGCTGCTTTTCGAAGGGTGCCGTGTGTGAGAGAGAGATAGCTGAAGAAGGAGAGAGAAATATATACATATATACATATATACATATATACATATAGAAATATATATATATATATATATATATATATATAGTGAGGAGCAGTGCCATATCAACGAGAGTCCTCGCATCTCGTCTCTTTGACAGAACTTCTCCTTAGAAATGATGTGTTCCTTTGATTCCCTATGAAACGCCATTAATATGTTACGCTATATAATTGGAAGAACTGGACTTTTTTTCCGGATGGTTGATGACAGATAGACGGATATCCTAACATAGCTTTAAAGTAAATATCGTTTACCTTATAAAATAAAATAATCGTTAAAAACGATTGAGTATAAAAGAAGTAACTGAAGAAAAAGTAACTCGAAGAAAATACATATCTAGCTATTTCTCTTCCTTTCTTTCTTTCTTCTTCTCCTTTTTCTTCATCACAAGATCGATCGATCGTATAACTTTGAAACAAAATATTCCTTTTGCTAAATTACTACGAATAATTAAGATAAAAGCGTAGTTTTTTTTATCAATTATAAAAAAATAATTCTTGTTCTTATTTTCTTACTTTTCTTTCCGAATAGGAGGAAAAATGGATCAAGTATTTACGTAGAATAGCAAAATCTACTTCGCCTAAATTTTTCAGAGATTTACGTAGAGTGCATCTACGCGAAGGTATGGAGGACCTCTTAAATAATCCGCTTACCTTGCGATTATTGCAAATCAGAAGAAGGGAGGATGAAGGAGGAGTGGGAGTGATAGAGAGGGAAGGAGGGTTGTAGGGGGTGCGCATCTGTACTGGGATAAAAGAGGAGAAGGAAAGAGACGTGAACGTCTGGGAATAAGAATTCCACGAGAATTCCAAAGGAAATCCTAAGTTCTCGTATAATTGCTGGCGCGGAAGAAAATACGCCGAACGGCGGCTAAGAAGTTGCGGGAGGATGAATCGTCTTCGAAAGCGAACCAGACGAGAATCCAACTCCATTGCAGCCACACCGTCTATTCTTCGATTTCGAAGGAAGCTAATCCGAACGACTCATCCATCTCTCTCGCTCTCTTTCTATTTGTCCATCTATCTATCTATCTATCTATCTATCTATCTATCTATCTATCTATCTATCTATCTATCTTTTTCTCATTTTTTTTGTCGATGTTTTCTACCTTTTTATTATTTTCTTTTATCTTCTCATTCATAATAATCAACGAGTCCACGATGCGAGGGCTAACAATATGCATAATTATTCGTATCTATTTTTTTCTCTTTCATTTTCGTTTTATTGTGTTTTTTTTTAAACATATCGATTGTACTTTCGCTTTAAAAAAAATTTTATTTTCTCACCGTCAGTTTTGTACGCTTGTTACGAATTACAATATTACTTATCGTATTAGTATTTCATTTGCATTTAAATAATTCATTGTGAAAGGATTTCTATGGGATAATGGTTAAAGTTATAATATAATTAACAAATGAAATCAATTTGA
Source organism: Polistes dominula (assembly GCF_049000335.1). NCBI lineage: Eukaryota > Metazoa > Arthropoda > Insecta > Hymenoptera > Vespidae > Polistes > Polistes dominula. Next base: position 5,905,468 of record NW_028300925.1, on the reverse strand, counting down.
TAATATGTTATATAAATGTCTTAGAAATATGTTTGCCTTTTGGAACGAACAATCGCGCGATAATGCTAACAATTATTCTAAATTTATTGCGTTATCCGGTTATTGCATTAACCGTTAACGCATATTCGGTTACATAAATTTATAGCGAGCAGAAGTGCAAGAGAAACATGGTCAAAAGCATCAACAACTGTGGACAGAGTATAAACGCGATTAGACTCTACTGTGAATATTTTACATTGACGTTAAACTCATACCATAATTGTATTTTAGTTTCGGACAAAAGCATTTCGTTGAAAAGTACTGTTTTGTAAAGTTCTCGTTTTAATTTCCTGTTTTTTATTTTTTTTTATTTTTTTTTCAGTTTTTCTTTCCCCTTTTTATCTGTCCGATTGCACGGGATTTAATTGAATTATTTAACAGTTTCTTTTTCTCCACACGCAATATTGCTTGTTATAAATATTCATTAAAGAAGATCTTTTCTATTTTCCTTTTCTTTTCTAAGAATATTAAAATTGCGTTTTTTTTCTTTTTTTTATTGCCTTTGTTTAAATAACTATATGATACTTGATCATATTTGAAAATATATTTAATAAAGTTCATGATTCTTCGATGAAATTGGTTATGCAAAAAGTATTTTGCTGTATATCGATGAATGCCAAATCTTTTCATTAAATTATTAGAACTTTTTTTTCGAGCCGTCCTCTCATAGTTTCGATTTTTCGGTTTTTACGAGGATCCGAATCGTAGCATACTTGACAGCGGATATATTCGCCGAAGGGTTCTATCGATTTATTGACGGATTCAATAAGCAGAGCGTAACAGATTTCTTTTTTCTTTTTTTTTGTTACAATTTTAACCAACGATTATCGGCTCGTTCTTGCAGTAGTTTTTAATAGAACGAATTACAAACTTTTTTATTTTAAATTATCGCCTGAATTTATTTATTTTTTCTTTTACATCTAACACTATTTCCAACAATAGAACATTGTTGTTTTGTGCGTTAAATATGTTCTTTGTAAAGTGTTCCAACCTTGTGTGAAAAAAATAAAAGAAAGAAAAATGTTAACGGATGCAGAACTGGACTATAATAAAAGCCATAATAAATTACAACGTGTGAGAGTGAAAAAAGAATCTAAAAGAATATCGTCAGTTTTGTGTTTTGTTTATAACATCGTCGAAGTTGGTTTAAAGTAAAGGTTCAATTATATCCAGAGAGTGGAAATTTATTCGAAGCACAAAAAAAAACTGGTTTAAATCTTTATCAAAGGGGTCACGTAAAAAATTGCATTTGCTGAGTTACGGTATGACGACGACGTGTTTTTGAAAAAAAATGTTCAGAGACTTTTTGGAAGAAAATTATTTTAATACAGAGCTCTTTTTCGAGATAGTGTGCTACAAAACACATTGCGAATTATGCAGAATATATTTATGTCTATATATTCGATGAAGCATAAATGAAATATCTGGGTACTTTTCTATACATCGATAAAGATGTACTATCGAAGATAGTACAGCAACTCCCTCTTTTTCCCTCCCTCCCTCTCTCTTTCTCTTTCTCTTTCTCTATGCCTTTCTTTCTCTTTCTCTCTTACTTTACTCGTTTCACATTTTCAAAAGGGAACGCGCGTTTATTTGCGAATTCAACTAACAAACAAACTTCGAAGTTCGCCCGATCGTTCTCGTTTGTCGAAATTCGGATGGAGCTATAGACTAAGGGCTGCTCGCTCGAGTTTTGCTTGGAACTTTGCTATTTACCGAAAAACGTCCCTTTAATTAAAGACGGATTTCGCGAACGGAAGGAAATGTCCGACTAGGTAGCTGGTAATGATCAATCAATTGATTACTGTTTTTAGACTTTCAACGTAGTAGGGAAAGTCTTCAATGCATGAGTTAAGCTAGTCCGAAAAGGGATGGTCGAATAAAAGGAAATAAGAAAAAAAGTCAAAGAAAGAAAAAAAGAAAAAAAAATAACATGTGTGCAGATCACATGTGTTAGAAGTGAAACCTTCAAAAAACTAAGTTTCGAGAGAATGAGACGAATGCACAGTTTCAAGAGTAAGATAATTGTAGGGTTTATTTATTATAATATTATTACCATATGTAACAAAGGTTACTGGTTTGATCTCGGAGTGGACTAGCTAATAAAAACTACACTTTTCCAAATTCAAGGAATAAAAATTAATGAATGTCAAAGTCAAAGATAGACACAATAATCGTAAAATGTTTATCGAGGGAAATAATTCACACACACACAGATAAACACACCCACACACAGACAAAATTCACACACGTGTGGTGTCGTGTGTAGAGTCCCGTGTCTCGTGTTTCGTGCCCTGTGTCCCATGTCTCGTGCGTCGTGAACGAGCCTCGTAAACGAGCCTCGTAAACGAGCCTCGTAAATGAGCTTCGTAAAAGAGCCTCGTAAACGAGCCTCGTAAAAGAGCCTCCTGAACGAGGCTCGCGTTCCGCGTTTCATCGCGTTTCGCGTTTCGCTTTTCGCGTTTCACGTTTTGCGCTTCATCGCGTTTAGCGTTTTATCGCGTTTCACGAGGCTCTTTTACGAGGCTTTTTTACGCGGTTCGTTTACGAGGCTCGTTTACGAAGCTCGTTTACGAGGATGAATGATAAATGATGAATGATGAATGATGAATACGAAGCTCTTTCACGAGGCTTTTGTCGAATACCTACGTGCTTATCTCTGTTTATTCTTCTATCCTTCTATCCCTTCTACCTACAAACAGGCATAGTATCGAAATTATTGTATATGCGTTTACTCTTCGTAGTATTCAGTCGCATATAAACACACACATATATAACCAGGAGCGATAACACGAAGCAGAGCGTAACGAGGAGACCGAAAATAGGAAAAACTGTATAGCTATACTCTGTCTCCTTCTCTCGCCGGCTCAATCCTATATGTTTGTCTCTTTTTCTCTTCTTACTAAATATCGTGACCGTTACATCGCCGCCCGCCGCTTTGTTGCCTAGCCGCTCACCGCTCCGTTGCATCGCCGCTTGCCGCCGCGTTTCACTGTTTTCAAATCACTCGCTATTCTAAAGAAGTTTTCACTTCAAAAAGAAAGAGAGAAAGAGAGAGAAAAATATAGATGGCTCGGATAATATTTTTCATTAATTGTCTGAGTCTCGATTGTTTGTCGAACGAAAGATAAAGTTAAACAAGGTCGCAACTGTAGTAGGTTCGTGAAGAAACCTAAGGGGTTATAGGGGGTTAGTAGTTCCCATTGCGCACACCAAGACTTGTATGATCAGACTCTTTATCGGATTCCGTTTTCTCAGTGCTCCTGTCGAATTAGTTTTGCATCCATTTAGTTATCGGTCGTCGTTTACCTCGATTAACCAAACTCCTACTTTCCCTTTGCTTTTCGCGAAATGGTGACACGGAAATTGGGTACTTTAATGGACGATTTGCTTGCACACCTTGATTTCCGCCAGAGGGTTCGATATTGTTCCTTTTTACCCACAGATTCTGATTCCTTTAATCGCTTTTCGTTTAATCAAGCATTTCGTTGTTTCTGTATGCGATTTATTTTTAGAAAGTTATTTTTCAAGAGGGTCGATCTTTAATTTGAAAATATGATAGTTGAAAAATACAGTCTAATCAATAAAGAAATCGATAATTTATCGTTTTCGAGGTAATCAATTTATTTCACCAGACCACTCATTTATTTCATCTATCAATCCTATCAAACCGCAGAAAAAATAGTTGTCACAAAATTCTTCTCCAGAATTTCGTAAGTTTAATTTAATGCGGTCATTTATCTCTGTCAATGTTTCATTTGAACATACCAAAGTTGTAGTTTCAATAAAGATGCTTACGGAAAGGTCACATAAAAGCTTATACCACATTTCTGGTACTTCCAACAGATTTTTGGAACTTGAGTGCACCGATTTACGATTTTACCGTCATATTTACTTTCAATGTGTCGTTTAAATTTTCCGATCGAAAATTTCACATCGATTTCGGTAAATTTCAGCTATTCTTGGCTACTCTCTATTTGAACGTCATAAAACGTAATAGCAATATAATTGTGGTATAATATATATATATATATATATATATATATATATATATATATATATATATATATAAAATTCGCGATAAATATATATGAATATACATATATATTCATATATATTTATCGCGAATTTTTATATAATAATCGAATAATCTAATTTCTAATATATTAGAAAATAATAAATATTAAATTATCAATAATAACACTTAACGCAGAATTCTCTAATTTATTTTTTTCATCAAAAAATTTTTAGTTAATCACAATAAAAAAAATAACCCATGAAGGTTGTACAAAATAAAATGATGAAATTTATATAGAAGTTCGTTTCCTATAACAAAGTTATATTCACTTGTGTACAATCTAATCTCATTTCACATTAGTGATAAGGATTGGAAACTAAGGGAAAAAGGTTTATTACACATATGCTCTTATGTAGTATATAAATGTCCATGTGTATAGATATATATATATATACATATATTGCACGAGAGGCTTCTCTTATGGAGTTTCGAGCAGTGGTAAGGTCGGAAATGATTCCGACGTTTAGGGGAGAGATGGAAGCGGATCGTCGAATCCCAACGACGCCATCGATGCGCCAGCATATAAACTCCAACGGGTGACCATCGCTACGTGACTCGAATTAACGATCACAATTAACGCAATAGCTGGGGGCTTCCTCGTATGAGCGTTCGTTGTGTAGGAAACTCCACAAATCATACGAGTTGTCTTCATCCATGAGTACTTATCATGGAAAGAGAAATCGATATTGTGACGTATTTGTAATTGATAAATTTCTCATCAATATGATATTTTATTACATCAATTCGACGTTTTGTTTTTACGATTAAATTATATAACTATTTTATTATTCAAATATTGAAACATCAATGATACGTTTGAAGAATTATATTTTAATTATTATTTTCAAACAATTTGTATTTGGTTATATTATTAAATATTTTTCATATTAATTTTTATCAATTTTTAACTGGAAATATTTTGATCAATATAATACATTGTTTTATTTTGTTTTTACGATAGAAATATATTTCAGTTTTAATGATATTACGTGTTTGATATAAATATATTTCAAATATAATCTTCAAAGAATTTTCAAGACGTTTTAAACATTGTAGGAAGAACGTTACTATCCAGCGAACAAATATAGCACCGTCGTAACATCTGCCACGTGGTAGAAACTTTCTCCTCTTACCAAGCAAGTATTAACTTTTCACTTAAAATTCAGTGGCTTATATATGTACATATATATGTATTTATGATGACATCGGCATTCTCTAAAAGAGAAATCTCTTAAGAAATCTTTTTAACATTTTTCTCCAACTCTTTTATTCAATATTTTATCTTTCAGGTTCTTGCAAACATCAATGTTATAAGACGAATAAAAATAATTAAGATAAGGTATGCGAAGAATGATATAATTCTTGACAACAAAAATTTCATATAAAATTGCAATTTTAATTTCGTACATCATAAACATCATACACACGTTCCTTTTAAATGTGCTTTCTATGGGAGTTAATGCATAGCCATGCATAGAAATTAGAATTGAATCATAGGGAGTACGTAGTTTGCACGAGATGCAAAAACATGTCATTTTGAAGAACTTTAACATGATTTGTTAGCATTTGCTAATAACTATTTAAAAATGATCGTTTTGATGATAAAGTATTATCGCTTTAATACGAGTTTACAGTTATAGATCGAAGAATCGTTAAAAGTCACGTAAGGATTTAATTTCCTTGCGAACTTTCTGAACGAAGACTTGCTAACTGTAAGGGATTAGTTTGATACTTAGAGTTTGTAGATCGTTCAAGGATAACCCTATAGAACGAAAAGGAAGAAGGAACATGTGGCGTGATACAGAAGTACACCTACGGCATCCTTTAATTAAATCTGCGACCGATGCGCTAATCCGAGTCCCTTTCATTATTCCTCTTGATTAGAGGGCTTACGCTAATAACTATTAATGCTATTCTAATAACGTCGCACCAACCAGTTGTAATTGCGCTAACTTTGAAAGGCGATTTGAGACACGTACGGTGAATCACGTTCCTTCGTTCCTTCGTGTCGATTACTTTTCCGATAAGTGTCCATCGAAATGCCAAGGGATCCCCTAACTTTTTCCTTTTACGTACAACCCCTTTATATACAATCTATTTTATTTTTTTCTCTTACGTCATCTTTACTTCTTACGAATGAAATAAGTGATTCTACGCAAATTTCTTCTTGAAGTTCGTTTAACAAGAAGTTCGCGCATTATATTCCTCTTACTTGAGTAATAGTAGTAGTAAGTAGTAGTAGAAAGTAGTAGTAGTAAGTTGTAGTTCTTGCAAACTATTCCAAGAAAAACTTTTCAACGATTATGAGTATAATATTTTCAAATAAAAAAAAATTAATGACTATTTATGAATGTTTAATAGGATAAGAAGAATGTTTAATATTATGAGTTACTAAATTTGTTTAATAATTATCTAATCTCATGCTATTTTTTCACTATAATATAATCGTCTTTCATTCTTCCTACAAAATATTAAAAATTATTGACGTTTTTAAATAGTTGACACATGCTTTATTTATAACCTATCAACTTTTTTATCGTAACTGCATATATATTTTGTAAACCGAAAACAATTTGTTACTAAAATGACAGAAACTTGTTATGAGGTAATAATTTTTGAGATTTGCGTTTAGTATCGTAGAGAACATATGGTATCTCAAGAGAAAAGAAGTTTCTCTCTCGAGGTTAGAGGGTAGGGTACCTCTTTCGAAGTAGAGGTACGCTGACCTAGCGTGGTAATTCGCGTTTATCAAAAGCGATCCTGAAACAGCCAGTAGATCTCGCTTGCGTAATGTAAACACTTATAGTGCCCTACGCTCTGTTGATCTTACGCGAATGTTAAGCCCGGGTATGTAAAATCTAAATTGCAAGGAAGTTCGTGCAACTATCGATCGCGCGTGCGCATAGTACAAGAATATCGTTGACTCTTCTACCGGGTATCCTTTAATTATTCAGTACAGAAGGGATACTGCTACTTAACGTTTAGAATATCGTTTTATTGAAAAAAAATGAGGAAACACTTTTTCATTCTTCAAATGACGAAATTGTTCTACTCTAAGTCGTACACAAATTTACTAAAAAAGAAAAAAAAATCACTTAAAGTGTATAAGATAATAAAAGGAAACGTATAAAATTGATTGAGCGATATTGGCTGATTTATGAACGACCCTTACTACGTATATTTTTAAATGAAATATCATTGAATAAAAACAATTCTGTATTATACTATCGATAATATCGAAGCAAATTATATTTATTGTTAATAACAATATTATTATATTATAACTAACAATATTGTCCAAACGTAATTACGTACTATATATAATATAATATAGCGAGAAGGGAAAGGGATAAAGAGGAGATAATAAAGGGTAGAACAAAAATTGTACATAGTCAGGTGTGAATTTGGAAAATCTGGTGTGGCTATAGGCGCGGTCGATGCTTAGCATGGTGAGTATCGATATATTAATGAACAAACGGACAACAATACGGATGCATGGGCAAAGAGAGAGATGCAAATGGTGATCGCTTCGCGATCACGAAAGGCACGTGAGCGAATTCGACGTGCTCTAGCTGGTTTCCAAGCCCGCGTTTGAGGTCATCATTGTAACTGGGAGGTGAGGGTAGCTGCCCGTGTGGGAGTGCCGGAAGTCACTTAGTATGGTAATTTCGTAATTTGTTTCCCATTGTGCTCCGGTATATGATGTCGCCATTGGTCGATCGATTCGCCTCGTCGAATGCATGCGCGTGAAATTGCCACGTTCCCCATCGATGCGGTCTCGTTCTAAGAGAATATTCGACGTTTTCACTAGCTTCCATTTTTTCATTCTCTCTTTTCATCTCTCTCTCTCTCTCTCTCTCTCTCTTTCTATGTTTCTCTTTCATTCATGCTATATATATATATATATATACGTACGCTTGTGTATGTATGTATACGTGTTCCTGTCTCTCTTCTCGTTGCAACGTCGATCGAAGCGTGTACGCCGGGGACAACGTCAGTTAATTTCCCTTCGGACGATACCACCATTGTTTTTCTTTTTTATTGCAAAAAATCATATATACGCCAGACAAAATTATTGCCGATGCGTAGATTTCATCCTCATTCCTACCTATATTTTTTTCGATAACATCGAAAATTAAAAGCACCGATGTCGGTTACCTCAGATAAAAGAAAGAGAATAATTCAACGTGGGATAAAAAGATCGATGTTATTCGTTAGTATTTGCTGATAACTTAAATTACACCCATTCGTCCGGAGGAAAATGCCAAATTGAATGGTAAGCCGCGTGGTGAGAAAAAACATGTGGAAAGTCTTTCATTTTCTCTCTTTCTCTCTCTTTCTCTCCATCTATCTATCTCCTTCCCTCTCTTTTATTATTTCCAAGAAAAAAAATGATAAAGTGAAAAATAAAAATGATTTAGAATGTTGGATAATAATTTAAAAACGTTCGAATTTGAATCTAGTAAAATTAGAGATTAAAAACCAGTTTTTTGTTGTTGTAAAACTAAGTGGAAAGAGCGAAAATGTTTGTTCGGTAAAGTTCCCATTTATTTCTAATGAAAACTAAAGTTTATTTAGCAAAGTTCATCAAGCTGGTATTAAGGAGTCGTATGTAATATTTATTAAAATCTCTGTTAAATTCGGAGTACTGAAAAAGATATCAAAATGTGTGGGAAAGCAAAAGATATTCTCATCATCAAATACAACGTTTTAAATTGGCGTAACCGTATCTACTCATGTGGATTTAAAAAATAGGTGGTAACTGAAGATTGTTCATTATTAAAAATTGTAAATGGGACTAAAAGTCGTAATGCTGGATCGCGTATAGTATAATCGAATATAATATAAAACGAATTTCATAAAAACTCGATTCGATTCGGAGGTGTAATAAAATGAATAATGAATATAATAAAAATGTACATACGTGGAATACTTATTTGAGAACGATCTCGCAATATCATGCAATCGATAATTAACGAGCGATTATCCGAAATAGATAGCTATTACAGGAATTTGCAGGTGAATCTAATTATACCGTTAATCGTCGAACTGGCTATCTATTGTCGAACTGTAATATTTCATAGCGTTCGATTAAACGAAGACTAAAATTTTTCATCGAAATTTGTTGCTAATTGGGTTGAATTTTACGGATTCGGTAACGATAGATGTATGCACTTATCCTTGTCTATCGGTCGCATTCTAAGAATTATATACTTGCATTCACATTATTTGCTCTTTATATTGTCGTGTGTATTCGAGCGTGTGTGTGTATGTGTGTAAGTGTATATCCCATTAGTTTTCTTTCCACTGCAGGACTTACGGACACATTATTCTCAAACGCTCTGTCGTTTTTATTTTCGCACGACGTTTACTTAATCTCCTTCATTCCCTTGAAAATAATGGCTGGTTACCAGTTTCTTTGTCACGCGATATTTTCATCGAGAACTTTTTCAAGCATAACTCCTTTTCAAGTTATCTTAATCTCCAAAGCGTAGAATTATAACGTATTCATTTTCTCAATTATTTATTACGCATTAAAATGCATTATTGGAATAGTAAAATATAAATTCATCGATATAATTAATCATATAAATTCACATTTACTTCATTGATCTGTTCGTATTATACATATAAACATTTATACAATATAATAAATTATATGTGTGTTGAGATATATTGAGAAAAAATACGACAGGGAAAATCATTTATAAAATAATTATTTATTAAGACTGTATATTCCTGTATATATGTATATATGCATTTCGGGTTTGTGAATAGGAAGCAAAAGTAAAGCTGGATTATCATTGTTGTCACGAAATAGATGGGTTCTCTTGACTTTGCATTCAAGCTATTTAATTAAGCTTAATTGGCTCGAGTATTTCATTCGACGAAGAAGCGAACATTAATATCTAAAAAACCACGAAATAGAAGACACGCCGGATGATACTAAAGAATGTGTATATCCTTGACCTCTTAACGTTTTCTCACTTCGAGTAAAAGAGGTCTCATGATATTTACTAATGACCTTCTAAAATGACAAACTCTATCTAATTTCCTAAAGTGCTCTAGTGCTATCTCTCTTTCTCTCTCTCTCTCTCTCTCTCTCTCTCTCTCTCTTGTATTTGTCAGAAGAAAACTTTCATTCCGGGTGACACGACCGAGTATTCGAGTATCTTTTTGATAAGAGATAAAGAAACGTTGTAAGAAATGGACGAAAGCTTAAGAACGATCATGAAAAGAGGTCTAACAATGAATCGTTAGATTCGATCGATGAACCTTACGACTACTATAAGGTCGTAGAATTAAGACGACTTTAGGGATTATCGCATTTTCTCTCAGAGAGGGGAAAAAGCTTGAGATTGTAATAATGGCATAGCCATATCAAGCAGAAAAAGTTTCGAGGAGCTGCGTCGATTGTATGAACGAATGACACAAAAGGAGGAAGAAAAAAAGGGGAAATCGTTTTAAGGATTATAGGTTGATATCGTTGACTGTAGTAATTAACTGGGATTTATTAAGCATTGGTGAGCATCGATCGTCGTCTTTTTTCTTTTTCGATCAGAAACTTTAATTGTCTGCTTGTTTCTATTTCTCTCTTTCTTTTTTTTTTCTTTTTTTCCATTCTGTCTCTTTGTCTCTATATCTATATCTAGATAAATATATATTTTTCTTCCTACTCATTTAATGTAGCCACCAAACGAGAACAGCCCAGTCCCCGTGGGCCGTTGTAATCTTTTGCGAATCGTTGGTAGCCGTAATGATAGTCGGCCATCCGGGTACGTACGAAATGAGATTCCTTTTACGATGGCCCACCGACATGTTTTTTCTCTCACTATGAGATTCCGTAGAACCTCGAGAAAACTAGGAAAAAGTAGATGAAAGTAATAAGGGAAATTATAAAATCGCTGAATCTTCTCGGTAATTCTCTTGAGTATTAAAAGAGAGATAGATATGTAATTGTGGGCCAAGGTCAATGGAATTTCGCGATTACTGTGAATCGTAGATATGAATGTTTATTATGATTAATGAAAATTAAAGTCATTTAATTTATCCCTATTTGAAGTTGGAAATTCGTACCTCTTATATACGCGCTTAAAGCTCCAATCAAATCTAATATGAATTTCATATCCTTGAAAGATTTCACCAGAGACTATTCAGCATCAAAGGGGTATGGTCGAGTTAATCGAGGATCACATAGAAGGAAATTTTCTATGCGCGAGTGGACCTCCTCATCGTAGAACGTAGAACTCGTTTCTTAACTGTTTGCACGTCTCATTGATTAACTGGAATACCTGTGCAAGCTGAGGTCGTTTCACATGCTCATCCCCTTTCTTGCGACCTAACGACGCTGAAAGTGGATGTCCCTTTGTTGGAACCTACTGGTATCCCAGAATCGCGCAAAGATCACGAATAAGGGTCTCTTTACGAGTGCTGGAATTTCTTTGTGGGAAGCGAGGCAAGTCGGGCATATCATTTTGCGAGCTTATTAGTATAAACCCTTCCGGTTCTTGGTTTCGGTAACATCGTTAACGAATAAAGCGAATTGGATTACTTTCAAAGTACTTCCCGATTATGTAACCCGGAACTCGGCGTTCATAAATGCTTTTCTTTTTCTCTCTCTTTTTCATTCCATTTCTTTCATTACCTCTCTTTCTCACTTTCATAAAAGACGCGCTGAAACAAAGCTATATGAAAATTCGAGACATTTTATTCTTATGCAAAAAAAGAATCCCCTTTTGAGTATTTTTATCTTAATTAACAATTAATAATAATAATAATAATAATAATAATAATAATAATAATAATAATAATATCTACGATAATAAGAATAAACAATGTTTTTGCGAAAGAACGTAAAAAGAAAAAAAACATTTAAAAATAAACTACAATGTTTTTGATTCGTTAAAAAAACATTTCCAAGAGAGAAAGAAAGAAGTCTCATTACGTAGCACCCCAACCGTTCTCTATTTTAGTGTTAATCGAAGCTTTTCTAATTACATAAATGTGCAAGGGAGACTATCCAAACGTTAAATCGATTGTGCGATTTAAGTGAGCGCCAAGAGGCAGGAGGCCAATTGGCAGGGGCACCTTCTTTTTCCACTTTCACCCTTCATTCCGACTTATTTTTTTCTCCTTCTTTCCCCTTTTTTCTCGTTCTGCTTTTTTTCCCTCTTTTATTCTTTTTTTCTTGCGTACTGAACGACCGTTATAGACATATCGAATACGGCAATAGCGACAATTTACTGGCAAAAACTAAATTGCGCGACGTAGCGAGAATCCAGATAAATCTTTGCACACGAAACGTCGAATAGCTGATAAAAGCGGACAGCCAAAGGGAAAGGGGAAACTCACTCTTGCTGGGGTCGTACCATTGTTTTCGATCGACCATTTAGTTCGATTGTTTTATCGCAATATCTGCACAGTCGTAAACGCGTAGTTGCAACCAACCAGTAATCTCACGACTATAATAATAAAATATATAAACGATTTTAAGAATTCTACTGTACGTAAATAAAAATACGAATTTATTTACTACATCTTGGAAATGTTAACAACATATAGTTAAATAATTATACTCGATTGGATTTTGATTGAAATATTTTGTTTTGAATTGTAGAAAAACAGCTATGAAGATTATCAGGAATTAAAACAATTTTAGCATTTTTTCAAGGTAATAGAAAATTAGTAATTCGTTTTATTTATAATCATTCTCATTTTTAAAAATTATTTTCTACCTTGTTTGCTTTTTTTTAATTATTATTTAAAAAACACATGTACGTTAAGAGTGTACTTATAAACGTTTGTACCTATGGAATTCTCGTTGAATGTATAGACGTATTAATCCTAGTGGTTAATCCTAACATTTTTAATCTAGTAGTACTTTATATTGCAAGTTACTCGACCTGTCCGAATGTACATGTGAATATAATACATGTATATACCCAATGATTGGGAGACCACTGAAAAGTAGTAACAGACGACCATCGGTAGATTGGCTCAATTAGTGGAATTGGTTAAACCGCTAATTAGTTGGCAGAAATTTGGTAAACAGATAAGCCAAACAGGATAGACATACATATATATCGTCGCTATCGAATTTATCAATAGTGAACACTTCGTGTTGCTAGTTTTATAGTTTTTGGTTGTAGTTTTTTCGCTAGTAACCTATCCATAAATCCCGTGAAATTTAAACGTACGAATCCTGTAAATTTTATGTGTTTTCCAATATTGTTTTTTTTCGTTTCGTGTTTTGAGTTTCACTGGTCAGTCAAGTTACAACAAGCTTGCAAAATACATAGTCTTATTTGAAAATTTAAATTGGAAAATAATATTTGATTGTACTAAATGTGAATACTTTTAACAACGAATACAACAATTAATTATTTTCTGATTGAGACGCAATCATTATTTCTCCTACGAGCTATTATAAAAACTGTAAAAATATTCGTATAATCAATTTTTTATTATTAATATGAAACAAAGAAAGGACACAGAATTTATTTATGTAAACATAAATATGATAAAATATGTTAATTACAGAATAAATTGCAGTATTAATTTGGTAAAATTTTGAAATAATAAGAGTTAATTAATTAACTTTAAATAGTGAAATTATTAAATTTGTTCGCCTCGAACAAACTGAAGTAACTCTTGCATTTAATAATTCAAGTACCAAAAGTTTGGAGGAAGATCACATAACGAGTATAAATTACGACTATCCGTGTTCAAGCATTTATGTAGTCGTGTTGAACTGACACATATATTCTACGCCCCTTATTCAAGTCACATCTATATCTAGTCCTCATATCCACAGGCTACTTGTCCTTTTGTAATTAAAACTAGGAAAACCTATACAAGCTTCTACGTTTCTAACATTTACGAATTAGTCGCAATAACTAATTGCATTAATTAATTAGCACAATTGAAATAACTTTCATATCTCACGTAAGTTATATTCCGATAAAATAATTTTTCGAATCGGAATCCAATTATTTATGCGTTAAATACTATACTTACGATTTTTTCTCTTAAAGTAATGTCGTTAAATCATATGCGATTATTCCTCAATTAATAGGAGACGTATTGATTCGTGAAAAGCGATTTGAATAATAATGAAATTGAAATACACTTACACTTTGGACTCACGAATACGTTTCAAATAGAGTTCGAAGCATCGCAAACATTAATTACTTTAATGACCCATTGATGATGTTGTATTACAGCTATTTAATTCTCTTCTATGTATATTCGAATACGAATTACTAATTACCATATAAAAAGATATTAATAATTTGTTATCATTGTTATTATATAAATAGATTGTCGTCAAAGATGAATGTACTATTTACGAATATGTTGACGACTAAATCATCACTACTTTGTTTAATTTTCATTATGATTAACAGAATAACGTTGCTTAGAACAAATATGTAATTCTGCGTCCCTTTGATAAATATCTATTTTTTTTTTTTTTGAAATAATTAAACGTAAAATCGATGTTGAGAGTAATATTTTGAAAGAACAATTAGATGCATCTAAAATTGTTTTCAAGATAGGTTACTTTAGAGTAGACGTTAGAGCAAATAAATTATCCTGTCCTGATCAGTAGCATATTTTTAATACTGGCGAGCAAGGAGAAAACGCAAGGCGAGCACTTGGCTGGCTTGCGTTAAATTATTAATTATTCGACAAAGATTACTTAACGAGCACCATACGCTTCTGTCTGGCGAGTCCGACGGAAAATTAATTGGCGTAATTAAAAGAAAATTAAAAGTGCCCTTCCATCTTTCTTTCTTTCTTTCTCTCTCTTTCTCTCTGGAAACCTTCTTTCTTCGTTCCTCTTTCTTATCCTCTGGACTTTTGCAAGGTCGTAAGGATGCTCGTAAAAGTGAAGTCTATTTAAATCCCCCGTTGTCAGCGGGAAAAGAGACTTTTGAAAAAGAACACACACCTCGAAGCCCTGTGGATCGCGCCAATGCGAACTAATTTTAAGGACAGTTCTCAGAGGAAACAAAAGGTAAGGTACGAGTACTCGAAAAGAAGAGAAACTTTCATCGAGAAGGGTTTGCCTTTAGCCTTTAGCCTTCCTCCCTCCACCTCTCTTCATCTTGGCATCAGGTCGCTTTTTCTCTCTTTAGTTCTTTTTCTTCGAAACAATACTAATTGAATTCAATTGTGGAAAGGTTAACCGGAAAGATGTGGATCGTATTCTTGGATGACAAACACTGACGAGAAAAAGAGAAGAACTAAGGTAGTAAGTTCAAGCCAAAGAAGAAACTTCCTCATTGAAATTGTTATTCACGCGAGATACGGGTTGAGGATGTAAGACAACTGTTCTGATCTCTAAACTTGTTCTCGTTATGACGAAGAGAAGGAAAGATTATTTATTGTTAGTAAGGAACAAAAAGGATTATCATAATGCTTCGATGGAGAATAGTCATTGGCGCGACGTAATTAACCTAATTTCAATGTCTCTTTTCATTTTGATGTTTACTCGAAACTTTTTCTTCTCTTATCAAAAAGTTCAGCTTTCGGTCGATGATTATTTGTGGAAAAGAGAGAGAAAGAAACAATGAGAAAAACTTGCAAGATTACGACGTTCGTTGGGACAAATATTTGTTCCGTGGACAAGGAAACAAATATTATTACGGAAAAGTTCGTAACTAACGATAATTCGAATAAAAAAAAAGAAATAGACTTATGGGAGATAAAGTATATCTTTTAATCGTAATCAAAGATATATGTTGTGCAGCTTTCACAAAGTGCGTCCTCAACTTATTTCTCTCGTTCTATTTTCTATCCAAAAAGCGATGGGCATGAACTTTTTCAATATTATTAAGCAAATCCCGAGCATGCATTTCGTCGGAAAAAATCCAATTTTCGAGATAATCCTGTATCCAACATAAAGTCTTTGCGAGGAGCTTTCAGTTAAGAAGCGCTTTTGGCTTGACTGTATTTCAATCCTGAAAGTGGAGGATCTCGCTTTTTAAGCGGGGCGGAACTCGTCTTTAACATTTTCTATGAAACGAGACGAAGAAGTGAAAGAAAGAGAGAAAGAGAGATGAATAAAAAGAAAAAAAGATAAAAAGAGAAAAAAATTGGAGAGAAAGAAAGATAGAGAGAGTGAAATAAACGAGAAAGTAAACGGAGGAACGGATTCATCGATTAATTTTCGCTAAAGCATCTTCGTCAGCCAGAAAGTTGTACTGGTTGAGTGTAGTTATCGATATTTTCAAGCTCGACGTAGTTTGAGATTCATTAACGCTTGCTTAGCAAGGGGTTTCTTCGAAGGGAGGACGCATAAAATCGCTATCGAGATAGGGCTTTCCTCAAGGATACAGCACAAACCTTCGTTCATTTCTACTTCGTCCCTTCTACTAACAAGTTCCCTTCACTTTTCGCTCTTTCAGTTTCTCTTTTCGAGACCAAATACACCATACTCCACTTCTATTCGACCATTCGTTCGTTCGTTCGTTCACTCGTCGAGTTATCACGGAGTTCCTTTATCGGACGCTACCCTCGTCTAGGCCCTCTCTCAAATCAAAGGGACGCCCTTCCTTCTCTTTCCCTCCTACTCCCTTTCTCCCTCTTCTCTGCTCATACGGTAACTCCAGCAACGGTACAGCCAATTTCATTATGTACGTTCTGTCACCGACAGAACACCTACACCCAGACAAAAGTTTTGTCATATCAATGAATTGGAGAGATCGACGAAAAAGATAAGGTAGCAGCTTCCAAATCTCGATCAACTCGAATCCTTGAATTATGTTGATTGGCTTCAGGTTCCAAATCAAAAAAAAGAAAAACAGAAAAAAGAATCAACTTCTCTTGAGCTATGTCTGTATGCATATACAAGGGATATGAACAAACGAATTGAAAAAAAAAAAGAAAAGAAAAAAAAGAAATTCATTTTAATTAATTGAGTACGGAGACGGCTCCGTAGTGTGTCATTATTATTATGAAAAAGTGAAAGGATGATGGAGAGGAAGAAAAAGGTGGTATAAGGTATAGGTATAGCCCTTGCGGACGTTCCCAGTTGTAATTAAAGGAAAACGGGCATTGGCGAGTCTTCTGCGCAGATTCACCCTCGGTTACCACGTTACCGCGAGCGAGCCCTTCGTTTGGGATTTCTCTCGGTCGGCCCTCTCGAATCAAAGGAACATCCCTCGTTGGCTGGTATCACGGTCAATTTCATTACTCGTCTTCCGGGTCGTCAGGTAGACACCTTTGAATTTTCCATTAATTTCCCGCCGGTAGCCCCTCTGGCCATATACAGTTTATTTCAGACACCGTGATGCGTGGCTCTGAGCCAACACACGTTTACGCATCGGTGACGTACCTTTTAACATGTAATTGAACGTCGTGCATCCGCAGAAATTTATGACGTCAAATCATTGTCATGCAACGTTTATTTTATCAAACAATGGATCGTGTTAATTCAGAAAATATACGAGCGATCATTAGATACATCTGTGTACGTGGAATATTACATTTATGACGTTGATAATCCAACTTCGTATAATTGCTAATAATCATTAAAATATTCTATTACCTACAAACGAGTTGCTTTTAAGATTTAATGATATACAAAGAGATTAATGACGAATGAACGGTCATGTTTACACGATTAATAACGAGGTTAAGAACAATTTTTATCGTGTTTGTGATACATATAATTTATGGTTCCAGTTATATTTTAATATTCTCCTAAAAAAATGATAAAAAATGTTTCTACGTATGGGAAGTTACAGTGAAAAATAATCTCTGAGTAAAATCCTCGTGCTACACAATGACGTACCCTTCCCCCATTGTTGCTCGGGTAGACGACAGCTTCGTTCGTTACGTGGGAAAGCATGGATTATAGATCACTTTGTTGTCATTCACGAATGACAATAAAATTTAATTGTGTCGATGGTTTCTCGCGCGAACGTGGAAAAAGAGAAAGCAGATATTAAGCTCACAAATAGAAAATTTTATGTAACTGCACAACTCTTTTCACCGTCATAATAAATAAATTCAAATTCTTTTTTGATCGGATTAACTCTCGCGCTTGTTACTTCTTTTTTTATTCTTGCAGAATAAGAAATATTCAATAAAAAATGCGCATTTTTTATGTAAAAGAAAGAAGAAACTTGATGACTTTTTTTACTTAATAATTTCATCAAAAATTAGAAACTTCATGCTCGTTAGAAAGGTAAAAAAGAAATTATACGATACAGAGGTCTCGTAAATAAAATGAAATCTCCTTCTTTGATGATCCACTTGTTATAGTTCCTGGTCGAAGACATTGTAATAAAGGAAAATATACCGTGGCTCGACGTGTATAGGAAATTTCCGAGAGAAATTCGTTTAAATTGCAGGAAGAATGAGGTATTTGTAACGCAACGTTGTGGATTATGGATGCATTTCTCACGAATTGCACCACTATTTAATTACGTCGCATTGCGCTTGAATTGCACCGCAACGTAATCAAATCCACAGTGGCTCGATATAATCTGTGTGAGTCGAGAAACCGGTAACTCTCTTTGTTTTCGACGTCTTCTCAATTCAATGCTAGAATAATGAAAATATGAAATAAATATTTAAATATTTGTATACGTAAAAAATCATTGATTCTATTTTATTTGAAATATCTTTCAATATTTGCTTAAACGAAAATCGTTAATATTTGTGTTCTTTCGTTTATATCATGTTTTTTCTTTCTTTTTATTAAATTTCGTTCAAATTAAATTTGCGACGATCAATCGAGATTCTTTAAAGAAAGTCGAGAGAAATCCAATTAAAGATAAAATTTCATTGTCGCTTTAATAGACGAGTCTGTTAATCGATGTAGAGGTGATAAATGCGTTTAACGTAAAGTCGATTTGATTGTGGCAAAACCACTTGGATGGACTTAATCATCGTTTATTTTCTACCATCCAATGGGCCAGTAAAATCGAATGAAAGTTTGCGATTAACCACGACGTTGTTCTCCCAAGGATCAGGTGCCTCGTTTAATTGTTTCCTCCAAGCACGGAATTACTCTGTTTCTTCTTGTTTGTATGCGTAGTTTATTGGTACGCAGAAACAAGAGGGAACGAACGATAAAGAAAAGTAAAAAGAGAAAAAGAGAATGAATCTCTGGGATTCCTTGGCACGCGAGTTTGCGACACGGTGGTCTCATTCAATTAGACGATTGGTCCACTTTCCGAGAATAACGAACCCTTCCTCTTTCTCTTTCCCTTTCTTTCGTTCACTTCTCTTTTTCTCAAGGGACACTTTCTTTTCGGGAATTAACGATAAAATAAATGGCTCCATTTTTGTGCCACAGTATGAATGAGAGAAATATCCTCAATAAAATCCAAATAAATGTGTCTCCATGGAATACGAAATATTTCAACGCAATCGTGCCTTTTTAAATTGCTTAATGAATCGTTTGATTCATTCGAACGATATCGACATATGCACATTTACGAATTAATTGTTTAAGAACTACATATAACGTTTTATCGCATAGTGAAAAAAAGAATAAAAGTAATATAAACTGGAAAGAAATTTTACATTTAGGATTAAAAATATCTTCATTGTTCGTGCCAATGCGTATGATATTGCATTTTGGAATAAATTTTAATGGTTTTGTTAAATAATATTTGATTTCAACGATTTCCCTCGTGGTTCTTTATTGCTTTCATTTATATATTCAAAAGCGTATAATATTTTTATAAAGAAAATGGTATTTTAATATGAATAAAAATATTCCATGATTTTTCTCTTATTTCAGAAAAAAAATAAATACGAGAGTATTTTTAGGATAATTATTTTACGAAATAAGAGATAAAGAGAGAAGGAAAAAGAAAAGATAAAAGATGAAATAGGAAGTAGAAAATGATCGTTTAAGAAGACTAAAGACAAGTAGTCGTTGGAAGGGATCGTTGAGAACAAACTCTCGTTAGAGTTTCAGCGTTTGCTCGTTAAAGGAACGATATCGAAATAGGTTGTTGCCGTTTCGTCGTGTGTCCGTAACGAAAAGATGTCGCTCGTTTTTCTTCAGACACAGTTTTCGCAAGTATCCGATCTGTTCGTTTCGAAGTATTCGCTAGAAATTCTCCCGCGCTTGTCTCGTTAACGAGGACAGACGAAAGGCAACACCCTTCACTATCCTATTCGGTTACGCACCCCTTCGATTCTCTTCGCTTCGAGGCATCCTCTCAACTTACTTTGCTCGACTTGCCACGTTTCTACAGTGACAAGAAGACACGTTTTGCTCGTAATTCTCGAGAAAGTATTTCTACTTATTCTGATCGAAACAGAAAAAGAGAGAGACAGAGAGAAAGAAAGAAAGAAAAAGAAAATGAGAGGAAAAAGCTTATTACTACAAATATTGTATAATATTTTCTCAAGTAAATAAAACTATTGTAAGAGTTAGAAAAATGTCATAGATTTAAAGACCGATTACTTTTCATTTTTCATTGTTGTAAACTTTAATCAATATACGACTATGAATTGTGAAGAAATGAGAAAGCGTTTAAATTTGGAGGACTAAATAGCTGCTTTATTTTTCTAATGCGATCTTATACTACAAATTGATAAAGAACAAACTTACTCGAAATATGCGTGAAAGTGAAAGAGAATTGTAATGTTAAGAAAGAAAGACAAGATGGCTTGAAAAACTACAGAGGAAATATAATGCTCGTCGGGATGTAGTTAACGGTGTTGAGTAAATTGAAGTTATATTTTAGAACATTAGTTAATGTAAATGTTTTTTTCTTTTTTTATAAACCACTTCTTTAAATTTTTGTGAAAAATAGAATAAATAGTAGACGATAAACTTGAAAAATGAAACGAGCATTTATTGCTTATTAAAAATGTGAGTTATTTTTGTTTGCAAATAGTCAAGGAAAGATTGTTAGATCTACTTAGAAAGTATTGCATTGTATCGTATAATTTGTGAACCTAGTCTTGCAGCATCGATAAATACAAGGTTATTAGCGTTATCATTGTCGTACACACACTTCACGTTTCTCTCTATTTCTTCCGATTTAGAAAATGACCAATCTTCGTTCTTTTCTCGAAGATTTATCGCTTGAGCACCAATGCCTTGAGCAGAAGCGTAATTCTCCGTAACGAGTCGAGACATATCGATCGCTTTCGGATTTATGTGTAAAATATTAAGCTGTAACGAGAGAGAGAGCTAGTCTTACAAAACGGAAGGGCTCTCCGCCTCGATGGCCACTCGATGTTTTATCGCGAATGCTTTGTTCCGTAAAGAAAAGAAGTAGAAGCTCTCAAAGCTGCAAAGTCGATAAACCTAATATTTGCACGGGTGAACGATCTCTCGATTTCTTTTTCCTTACGAAACTGTGAAGAACTAGAAGTACAATAAAATTAACTTTTATCCGTTAGTTAAATTTTCTTGATGTATTTTGAATGAACGATAAATAATTATATAAGTAAATATTTAAAATAATTTGTCTTTTTTATCGGTTTGTACAAAACACTTTAGTTATTAGAAGTATTAATTACAAGACATTTACCGAGGTATGAAAAAGTAAGTTAACGGAGGGAAGTTTCGTTCACGAGTTTTAAAAACGAGAGAAAGATTCTATGGTCATTCTCGTTAAAACAGTACAAAAGAAATTCGAAAGGAGTTCTTGCAACCTGTAATCAGATACGAACCTGGGTGACTCGCGTTGCTTTCTGATTTCCTCTCTTAATTTTTACATAGAGAGAAGACAAAATTTAATTTGCGAGCTACTACGTGTCCCGTATACGAATCACGTTGAGAAAATATCACGCGAAAATTTGCAAGATATAATAAAGATGTAATATCTTTTTATCTTTTTCATTTATTTTTCACATAAAAACAAAATTTCCCTGTTGCGCTTGTTGATCATATTTTGTCCATACTTGTCGTATAAATTCACACGTTTCGAGGAAATAGAATAGCAAAGAGTCATATAGAGAAAAAGAGTTATATAGAGAAAATATAAAAGATTTTAACATACCAGAATTGAAGAATCTCCAAATAGAATAGATATTCGATGCTCTTGTCATCAACTTATTGACTTTCGATTCAACCTCGAAGCTTCTGCGGAGTATAGCATTTCATGGATATTTACGAATTGTGAGTTCGTGAAAGAACGGCTGCATTGAACCAAGTTCAATCGGGTAAAAACATGCTTTTGGTACTAGCCCATTAGGAAAGACAAAGAAGTTGCAATGACGGAAGTAAAGATGAAAGAGAAAAGTCGTGAAAGAGGAGACCCCGTGCCACCGAAAAGAAAACTAATAGAACGAAGCTTTTCTCTTATCTGAATTTCAAGTTTTGCCTTCTCCCTACTTTCCCTTTTCTTCTCTTCCTTCTCATCTTCCTACTTATTTCTACTCTCTCGTAAGAGAAATGTTACGATGGTCGCTGTTCGGCGTTGAAGCGAAGAAACGGAGGTTTGTGGTACACCCGTTGCTAGAAACTTTCATGATATCGTTGGAAAAGTAATTAATGCGCGGAATAAGAGGGAGCAATTACCACAGCGGTCCCATTTGATTTTCGGGACCGACTTTAAATTCGGCCAAAACGGAAGTAGGTCGCGAGACCGCACTCTTCTTCTCATTAGCATACGAACCCCTATATATCTTTGCAAGATTCCTTCTCTTTTTAATCTATTGTTTTCTCTCTCTCTCTTTCTTTCTTTCTTTCGTTAAAAATTATTTTATGTAATTACTATCATGTAAAATGTTCTCTCTAGACAACTTTTGATAGACATAAAGTATTTTTAATACCATTTTAAGAACCCTTTTATAATAAATGTAGGGCTAAATTTTTTCGTTCATTATGGCAATGAAAGAGTTGAATTTACTGTAAAAATATTTTAGAGTTAAATTTTAGAGTTAAATTTTAGAGTTATATTTTGAGAACAAAATTTATCTATAGAAATGTACAATGTAACGTGAACATAATGATAATGCGTGTTATAATCCTTATAAAATCAATAGAATGTACGAGTGACGATATTGAAAGGCTAGAATTTAAAGATAGTCATCCTTCGTGGTAAATAATGGAAAGTTTTTTCACCGAAGCAGCTAAATCGAACGCTGAAGGCAATCTGTACGGTTTTTAATTTCTTTTTGTTCATTTTATCCTTTTTCCTTTCATAGCTACCAAGAAAGAAAGTTCTCGTCGATTTTTCTCCACTCCATCAAGCTGTACCGTTATTTTACCTACCTAGGATAATTTTACTCCAGCAAGAATTTTCCTTGGGTACAAAATTATCCACGCCTAGATTATTATATTCAACAAAAAGATCAAACTGGATCGATACATTACATTATATTAAAGCGATAAAACGTCGGACGATTCATTAATAACTGGATAACACTTGACCTAGAATATAGCGTTGTAATATAAATGGAAATTCAAGATCTTTTTGTCGCCATTGTTTTCGATGATATTATATCATTATATGCATATCCATTAGGAACAAATGATAATACAGTTTTTTATCTTTTTTTTTTAACAAACATGAGAATATTTCAATTGAATTTTAACATCTCATTATACAATTTATTACCTTCATATTACAATCATATACAATTATTTGTTTTATGCGCGTTAACGAGAACATTTTTCACAAAGAATAGGATTTTTATTATTCTGGTTAACACAAAAATTCAATGCACATAAAATGCTCGCGTGCAACTATAATTCGTAAGACCGTTGCTGTATCAGCATTTAATCTCCCATTTTCGTGTTAGTAAAAAACAAGAAGAAAGAACGTTCTTATCTTTCACACTTTTTCTTTTTTTATACATTTGCCAGATTTATACCGAATTTTTCCTCTATTCTTTCATTCGTGTTCCCACCGCGAAAAATTATATTTCACGAGAGTAAAAATGACAGTTAGCATGAACATCCAACAGGCTTACCACGTTGCTTTTTCGAATCGACACATTTTCCAACTGGATTAAATAGAAGAACACTTTTGGGAGTCGAGTTGGATGTGAATGGGTTAAAAGCTGAATTCTTTTCTTTCGCTACTACTCTTCTTTCATTTTCTCGTTTCAAAACTCTTCGTTTTATCGTTCTTGTACATTCCTCTCTGGTGCATTTCTTAATAATGAACCACTTTAATCTGGTGCACGAGAAGTAAGTACCAAGACTTATAATTCGTGTTCTAATTTTGCTACGTAAAATAGGACGATTAATCAGTAGTATAAGCACAAAATTTAATTTGATAAGAGCACTTCGTTTTAAACGTGTAAGCTATTGTGTTATCGTTACAATGAGAGAATATTAATATCTATAATTTAAAACGAAACGAGACGAAATAAAGAAACAATTCGATAAAGGAAAAAAAGAAAAAAAAAAGAAGAAAATATTACAAATTCAAAATGAAAAATTTTGAGAAGTTAGGGGATGAATATAATCGGAAAGATTCTAAGATCAGAATATAGAAAAATCGGATCGAAGATTTATAGAACATATGAAAGAATGAAATCGGAGAGAACGTGTAGTGGAATGCTAGAAATTTGATTTTCGAGACAGCTCTTGAAATATGGACTAACAGATGATGTATTGGCTTACAATGAAAAATATTACATGTTAAGAATCTAATGTCGAAATAAACGATGATTTGTTTAGTTCGATGAAATGAAAAATAATAATGATTTAAAAATCAATAATATAAAATAACTGGTACACGAATCATCCGATACAATTTTTATAATTAAAAGAATGAATTAACAGGGAACGTAGAAAAAAGAATCTTTTAAAATTGATAAAAAGTTAAGTATATTACTTAATCTGAGAAACTTGAATCGTTGAATTAGGTACTTTTTCCGCTTTAAACGAAGAGCTATTACGAGTCTGTTGAAGAAGCTGGTTAAAAGAGGTCACGAGATCGTAGTCGTTTCACACTTTCCTCAAAAGGAAAAGCTTTCTAACTTTACCGACGTATATATTTCCTCGACCTTGCCCTCTCTGATTAACAGCAAGTTCACGTTTGTGTTCAAAGACTTCACGATTTGGCAAAGTATCAGATATCTTCTCAGATATTGCACAAGATATATAAGCTTGTACTGACTTATCTTAAGGTGAAGAGGATCCTTGATTCGAGAGACACTTTCGACATGCTCAATCGTTGAAATCTTTGCCAACTACTGACTGTGTTCTCGATCGATTCAAGATATCGAACTTAAAATTAGACCAATTCGATGAAATCGGTAATATACGTAACCTGCAAAAGAATCCAACGAGAGATGTAAATTAGGTCTTTTTAAATTATCTCGGCCTTTATCGAGAATGTACTTATTTATATTTGTTTTGGATCGCAAATAGAAACAGTAAACGTATCGAACTTTTGTGGTTTATTATCGAGCATTTGAGAAAGTACTACTGCAAATGAAATACTGAAGGAAAAAATTCTTCTTCATACTATGTACATACGTACGTATCTATCTGTAAGCACTTTATAGCGAAACAAATAAGTGTATATGAGAGAAAAAGAGAGAAAAAAGAAGAAGAAGAGGAGGGAGGGAAGGAGGGAGGGAAAAGAGCGAAGTGAAGAGACCAGGAAGAGAAAGATAAGAAGGACTTGGAGCCAAAGAGAAGATAGATCCGAGACGTTATAGAATTTTTCGATAAACTCGAATACTCGATTTGGGCGACGGCCAGAGGAACGTGCGCTTCCACGTCGATGATGGCTGTTTATGGCTCGCGTTATCCACTCGAGACGATACACGGCGTGTCTGGGGTTTGCTCGTAGAATGTATCCACCAAAAATAAATTCGAAGACTCGAACTCTCGCGGAAGTAGGAAAGTTTGAAAACTAATCTGGACTATCCGGATGCTAGTAGCAAACTTTTGGGAAAGTCATTAAAACGAGAATGATCCGTGCGTTAACCGTTCTTGTTGAAAATTACGTAAGTAATACATAGACACATAGGGATAATATGGATACGTTTCGATCTACGGTACTTCCATAAAAATGTTTAAAGAATATAAAACTAAAGTACCGGTAGTAGTATACGCTGCTCAAATTTAGACCATGACCAGAGAGAATGTTCTTTTATCGTGGACAACAAATTTACAACTGCTCACCCATAATCGGCCCACGAGTGCAGCGATTGCGAAAGCGAGACAGATAGCAGGTGCTACGTGACGTTCGCCAGTTACGAAACTAACGAGTTGCGAGAAGCCGTGACATGTATATTCAAGAGAATCGTCACGATTTTAATGAATTTTCCCAGCCGCTAAGTATGACTTACGAGCATTATTTCATCTCGATATAATTAATATAAGCCGAAAACTCTCTTATCCGATATCGATTGTTCAGTTAATACACATAATAATATTGAAAATGTTACAATTGACGTAATATTAATTATCTTTCGAAAGAGATTATTGAAATTATATATACTTTGATTGATCGAATTGACTCGATTGAATCGAGTCACAACGAGAAAATCCTATTCATTTTAAGATTTCACTTTCTAAAATATTTTATTGATTTCTGCGATCACAGCAGAAACGTAATAACATAGTATGCACGTATTAACGACCTTTATGCACCTGGGTAGATATTTTTTTGTGAATATCACACACTACTCGTTTCCCGACGAAACGAAGAATCATGAGTGGAATTTTACAGGGGTTTTTCGAGTCGACGAGCGATTATTGCAAATTGATCGTCACGAGCATGGGGCACGTACGCGGCTACGGGATTCGCGTGTCACGTTCGAAAAGACGAATGTTCAAGTACTCGTTGTCTTTTTTTTCTCTTTTTTTATGATTTTTTTTTATTTATTTTTTTTTCAACAAATTGTAGTAGGACCCACGTTACAAATCGAGGACCATTAAAAAAGATATTCTACTTTAAATTACCCATATTTGTCTTTTCTAGTTTTTTGCTCATTTTTTCAAACGTTCTAACCATCATGTTGCTTTTAACGTTGTACTACCGCCGATAAAAATAAAATAAAAATGCTATTCATGCCAGTCACATTTTCAGACACGTTTTTTTCATTATTACTATAGTTTATTCTTATAAACAACTCTTTATAAGACGATAACAAAATTATTTAAAATATTGTCACAGAAAATTGTTATTACTTTAATGTTGTTTGAAGTATTACTTGTCAAATTTTCGGAAAGTTTTGCAAGGTAATGTTGCTTCAAAAATATACTTCTTGAATTTCTTAACTAATATTTTAACGTTTTAATTCGTTTATATATATGCACACAAATATTTTTTATTCGCGAGTTTTTAAAAAGAAAATATTTATTTTATTGTTAAGTTGAACGCACATACTAATGTATTATGCAATTATTTATTACACACGATGAAAACCAAAATACAATTTACTGCAGAGCTTCAGTTCTCTTGGAATACCACTATTCTTAGATAAATAGTACTTAAACGTGGCCTACTTCGATGAAAATGGTTTTGCATTGAAGTTGAATCGTCGATATTCTACTTCAAACGATGATTGAGAAGTCGAGAGGAATTGCTAGCAAACAAGACTTAACTCTTTCTTCTACCATTTAGAAACACGTATTAAATACCTTAGATTGCAAGCATTAACGATAGAAGAAAACGTAGAAATGTTTTTCATTGTCATAAAATTCATTAATACGTCAATAATATCTTCATTCCCAGCTTAATTAAATTACATTCAGCAATCTCACGAATGGCTTCCTATCAATTCAATCTATTAGATTGATGAGGCTACGTATTGAACAGAATATTTTACTGCCATTGATCTGAATTTTTGAAATAGTAGATCTGAAAACTTTAGAAAATAATCATGTAAAAAAAATTATGATATTAGTATTGTTTATAAGAGATATAATTTTAACTATAATTATAATAATTTATCTACTTTTTATGTGTCTTGTCAAATAATCAATGTTGATAAAATAAGAAAATAAAAAGAAGAACACGGCCGATGATAGTAATGGAAAGTAAAGGAATTAAAAATAAATAGCGTAATTTTAAACAAATTTGCGATACCTTTAGAAAGATATGATTAATCTTCTATCTATATAGTTCATTTTGGTGAGAACTTGAATTGATCTCTCGGCGGAGAAAGAAAATTCAATTGACTAGACATGAAAAATTCCATTGCTTATTGCGTCTGGAGAAATACGCGAGCGTACGCAGAGAAGAGAACGAGAAAAGGGAGAAAAGGGGAGAAGGAAAAGGGAAAAAGAGATAAATAGATAGATAGATAAAAAGAAAAGGTGGAATGAAAAAAAGATAGAGAAAGAAAATGAGAGGAAAGAAAAAGAAAGAAAGAAAGATAGATAGAAAAGAAAAGAAAAGAAAAAAAAGAAAAGAAAAGAAAAGAAAAGAAAAGAAAAGAAAAGAAAAGAAAAGAAAAGAAAAGAAAAGAAAAGAAAAGAAAAGTACGAAGAAGGTAAAAACCCACGTTTGATTTTATATCGGTATCGCTTCTACGAATTCCCATAGTATGATACGAAAAAAAAGGAAAAAAAAACTCTTTCGTTCCCCCTCCTTCTTGTCCTGCTTTCCAAGCCCTATCCCCTTCATTTCCTTCTCTTCTTCCTCCAATACGCCCAACATCGAAGCACCGTACCGATTTGTAAATCGATTAAAGTGTTAAAGTGGCGGCAATGTTCTCCGTGCTAAGCTAAAAACGAACGGCGTTAACGCGAGAACGTCTATCGGCACCATCTGCTTCAATGAGTTATCGAAGGACCGCCACAATTGTCAGACGAAAGACTCGATATAGTCGCCGTATAATCGAATTTCCGCCCCTTGCCTCTCATCTACGCTTTTATTACATCAAATCATGTCGATCGGTTGTAGCGAGTGAACGAAATTGAAATTTGTAACAAAAGAGTGGAAGAGAGAGAGAGAATGAGGGAGAAAGAGAGATAAAGACAGAGAAAATTATTCATTGTTGAGTTGTCGATTTTTTGAAATAAAAAACGTATTGTACTTTTATACTATTCTTGCAAATTATTTTCCTTCTTTTCTGATTTTTTTTTTTTTATTTAATACGGTACATTCATTTATATTAACGAATCATATTTTTCAGATATATCCTGAAATAAATTTTTTTTTGTTCCTCTCTTTTTATGGTTTCTCAAATTAATGTTTTCTATTTGAAATGAACGATTTTATTGAAAGAAGATTCGATATTTGATACGTAGTTTATGTTTCTGATCAAAATTTATGTTGCTTCCCTACTAATTTTATTTTTATTAGAAAGTATAAAAGAAATAATTAGGGGGAAAATAAAGTATTTCCCTCGATTATATAATATATGAGATTACTATATAATATATTGTACAAAATATAATAAATAATAATAATAATAATAATAATAATAATAATAATAATAATAATAATAATAATAATATTCATATTAATAATATAGAATATTTTATTTCTTTTTACTGCCTCTTTGTAGTTAACATAACACGGTTTTCTTTGTTTTTCAGAACACGTCACCCATCTATTTTACTAATTGTGACTTTAATGATTTAACGATAACTATTGTTATTATCCAACGTGGTTAAGCCGTTGAGACACAATATTATTTTTATAATATTATATTATAATTATGTAATATTTATATTCCAATATTATTTAATATAAGTACTGTAGAATAAAAATATGTACACAAATAAGAAGTCAAACAAACAAACAAAATAAGTTTAGATCCAGTAGGATTGATCTATTCGATACACGTGACTCTTGTATTTTCAGGTTCTTCATCTCTTTCATTCTTTCTTCCGTTATTTTCTTTCTCTTTTATATAGTTTTTATTATTTTTATTTTTATTTTTATTTTTATTTTTATTTTACGCTTTCACAATACGTATATATATGTTACTGATCGCTATCGAGACGGATCGCGATTTAAACGACACAAAACATGAAAGCTCCGATATCGTTCCCGTTCGGAATCCTTCATAAAACGTTATTAATCCGAACGTTTTATCCGGCTCTCTCTTCTTTCATTTGAGTTCGATCGATCCAGCTGGACGGCGACTTGCTATTATTGGCATCGAGAGATAAAGGAGATGACAAGAAGATGAGCACCTTCGTAAATTTTCCCTTCACGGTAGATGAGTTGGTAAGTGTTTGGTACGCTGGTCTGTCTCTCTTGAAAATTCTACAATACTACAAAGAACGCATAGTTTAATTAATTGTAAAGAGTCGAGTCTTACGACTCTCCTTGCAGAAAGAAGCTTTTGCATATTCCAGCCTTATATCACTCAGTCTTTATTACAAATGTACGGATGTGAAGTAGTAAAAGAGGAAACCGGAAAAGCTCAGTGAGCTTGGTCGTACTATTCGTTTGTACCGTTGAGAAAGAAAGAGAGAAAAAATAGAGAAATAAAATACAGGAAGAGAGTTTATAAATTGAAGAAAACTGAATATACTTTTCTTTTATATAACTAGAATACTATTCAATAGTGCTTAGAGTTTAACTAGCACCGTTCTCACCAAAGTCTCACAGAAAAACCGAACTTTAAAAGATCTTTTTTATTCTTGAAAACTACCTACTAAAAGTGAAACGCTTCTTATATCAATTTTTATCCGCGTCAAAGAAATGAACGAACTAACGATAAATGCTATACACGCGTTTAGGACCTCGAAAAGCCAAGCACGAGTTACAAGTCAAAATAGGTCAAAGGAGTGAACGCGCATGACTAACTACTGTTTCTATAGTAACGATACGACACTTTTGGTTAACCTAAACAGCGTTAACCATCGTCATTACATCGTATGCTTGTCCCAGTATTACGGCTATTAGTGTCATTCAAGAATAAATGTTTGATTTGTCGATTTTAATATATTTGTTCATCATTTTTATTTGATAATTATTTCATTCAACTAATATTATACTGCAAACATACAATATTGTAATAAAGAATTGAATATCATTGTTTGAGTGCTTAAAAATCTGAGAATAAGTCATGGCTGAATTAACGAATCCACGAATCGGAAAATGATTGTATAAGCAAAGCTTTCGTCTATTAATTTAACGTAACGTAATGAAAAATACCTATTGCAACGCTAATGTATGACATTGTTTATCGAGATGTTGCCTCAAAATATAATATTTCAGGTAAAAGCGTAAAAGCTAACGAATATTCCAATAGAATTCGTAAAAGCGGTAGCAACTAACAGTATTCCACGTTAAAAAGACTTTTATGATGAAATAATTCGTAAAGGCGAGTTATTATATCGGGCTCAAAGGTAGTTACGAAGGTACATAACGGGTGCAAATGAAAAAAACAAAAAGGAAAAAAAGAACAAAAAAAGAAAAAAGAGAGAGAGAAAGCAAGTTTCATCCGGAAGTAGAGTACTCGATGAATAAAACGAATTACTCGATCGATGTCACTGAAGTCTTGCTTGTTATTTTGAATATAAATATACATACCTACTTGATGGAAGAAAGAAAAGTCACCTAAAAACGATCGAATTACTTAAGTGTATTCAAATATTTATTTTTGTCGTCAGGAAACAAAAAAAAATCATTGCCGTTGATTTAGGAATGCAGGGACCTTGCGCATCCTCTTTCAGTCGAACGAAAGCAATCACAGCGAATACAACGGGTTAATATTTTTTTCCCACGATAGAGTTTCGCTACTCTCCTCGGTCAGGCCAATATTGGTATCGAAAAACTGTCGATATAATACCGCCCTGGGCCATGCCATTGAGGATTGTGAACTAGAAAAAGAGATAGAGAGAGGGAGATATGTATAAAGAGTGAGTGAATGCAAAAAAAAGAGAGAAGAGAGAGGATCCATTCTTCGAAAACTCGAGAGCTTCATTTCCTTCCGTCCTCATTACTGCCACTTCTCTTTTTATCGTCCTCTGACAAACCGGAAAAGGGAGAGAAGAAGAGAGGACTAGGAGGAGACACTCTGTGTCTAATGAGCCTCTTGCTCGCATCGGACGAGTGTGGACGAGTGTTCCTGTTCAGTCTCACCTCAGTGCCGTAGAACAACGACACTCTTGAATGCACAATTACAAGCCTGCAGAAAAAGCCAGAGGCCATTCGTCTTCTTTCACGCTCTCTCTCTCTCTCTCTCTCTCTCTCTCTCTCTCTTTTTCTCTCTCTGTATCTCTCTTTCTTTCTCTGCTATGGCTCGCATCTCTCTACTGGAATACTGAATCAAACGTGACGAATTACAAATCAGAAAACACATTCTCTTTTTTCAACAAATTTTCAGATTTTTTAAGACCAACTTTCTACCTAGAACTTTTTCTTTCTATAGTTAAAAACTTTTGAGATTACTTTAATAACAATCTGAAAGTAGAATCTTTCTTTTTAGTTTCTTTTCTTTTCTTTAAAGAGTTACTATATCACTATGTATATAACAATTATTCGTATACATAAATACCTATGTATCATGCATTTATAATAAACGACAAATATTTTATAGAGAATGAGAAAGAAAGGATAAAAATAATATAGAGAGAAGTATGATGTATTGTGTCTAATGAGTATTTTTTTACTATTCATGAAAAAAGCATTCTTTTTAGCCCTTTTCTTAATGAAAGCAGAGCAATCCTCGCTTTTTTCAGATTCGCATAAGAATGTGCTCTGCTTTCTAGAACTCTAGGAAATTGAAATGGAAACTACACACTCCTCAACGTATTTAAAAGAAAGCGAAGTTTTGCTAAATTCCATTTTGCGTAAATGGATGCACAGAGTGAACACAAGTATAGCCTCGCGGTATTTTAAAAGTTCTTCTATTTATTCGAAAAAGAAAGAGAAACAAATTACGAAAAGTGCATTTTACTGCACTATTTTTAAAAAAGTTATCTGTTCTGAAAATATTTCTTTCAGTCTAACCATGCGATGATATATTTACATTAGTCGCGAAATTTTCTCGCATTTCGACAAATTTTGTTAATTTTTTTCTGTTCGTGGAATACTATGACAATATATTTAACACACACATGCATATTTTAGATAGGTTAAAAAAAAAATAGAAAAATACGATAAAAAGTCAAGAGAGACGTTTTTGTGGGTATTTTGTTTCCAGTATACTATTGTAGAATCTCCGATATCGTCCTTTATAAAGCTAAAGCTTTTTTAGTAAGTTTTAAAATGTTCGAGACTGCGTGACCCGCGATCGTATTACGGAAAATTGGAAACTTTGTAACGCGAGAGCCATCGAAGTTACAACATTTCTATTGTACCTGGATTAGGGCCGATTCCGCTAATGCGGTTTAAAATTTAAATCGAGTTTAACCGCGCTACGTTCACCAATCAAGGGCCTAAACTTTCCAGTTAAATAGTGTTCGAATTCTAATCCACTGTCCGTTGAAACTGGTTACTAGAATATTCGGCTTGCATGCGAGCACGTAAATCTACACAAATTGCTTAAATATTTCCGAGCGAATTCTAAATATGGTTTAATACTTCGTGTACCTTCATTTTCTTTAAATGGCAAGGTAAACTTTATTATAGTTTCTAATTGAAATTAAAATTAATGTTTTCTTTTAAAATTAATCGAACAATTTCATAGAAATTAAAACAAAAGACATTTTTTCAGCTATGCTACCTTATCCATTTTTTGTATCTATTTTCAATAAACTCCTAAATAAAATCAAATAACCAACGTTTATAACATTTGGAAATAGCAATCATTTCTTTTGATACGTTTACGTAAAACGATCTACGTGTTTTTGGTCTACGGATGCACGCACGAATTTATGGATCTATAAGATTCGCGCGCAGAATCCATAAATCTTGACGTCCGTACATTTATCGATTTATTCCTATCTTCAAAGATTTACGCAACCATGCTGCCCTGGATTCGACTGTCGAAATATTTGTATGGATCAGTTTGATAGGTAGCCACGTATCTATGACTATGAAACGATAAATCATTGTAAATGTAAGACGTGATAAGGATATTGTACGTGATGCGTTATTTTTTTTTTATAAATTTTTTATTTATTTGTTAAATTTCATATAGAAAAAATGAGAAAGACGAATTTTATGTCTTATTGCACATAATATTTTACGAACAATGATTTAATACATCGACAGATGCACCTTCATATTTATCGTCAAGAAATTGAATATCTTTGACAATTGAGAGCGTAAAATCGATTTGCGAGAGGTCGTAAACGTTTTATCGCGAAATTTAGGTTAAATGACTTTTCTCGTGAAGAATATCTAGCAAAGTATTATGAAAAACGGGGGTTTGTTGAAACGATTTTTCAGACACGGACATTTGCCGATACGTGAAGTAAATATTTTAGAGCATTATCTCGTTTCTACGTAAATACGAGCCTCATGAACTAACTTTTACAGGATGACTGCTCGTACCTTTGGCATGTTCCTGCAGCTGAACGTTGCGAATGGGTTGAGAAAACGCAAGACTGTTACACGGACTCCGTAGTTCAGTATACCGCAATGCTCTTTTGCATTTTCCGATCGGAAAGTATACCCCTATTTGTCTGCGGTATTTTTCTCATAATTCTCTGGCTCTCCTATCTTTTACTCATTCTTGGGACAACGGTAGATAGTTTGTATGTTATTACAAATATTTTAACTCAAATTATTACGTTATTTGTTGTTAAAATAATGTTCGATAACTTGAAATTTAAATTTTATTTTGAACTAACAATGAACGTATTACAAAATAATTACAAAACGTAATGCGAGCTAATGAAATTAAATGATAAAATCAGAAATTGATTAACCAGCGAGAAAATAATTTATAGAGACGTTTACTGTTTATGTTCGTACGTCATCTCGCATTATGGAGTTTCATATAGCAAACAAAAAATCGATCGTAGTTGTTGGAGGTAGAAAATTGTGTCAGCGTATCTGGGGAAAACGATCTACTCTACCAGCCGGTAAATCCTTTTAAACTTATCGTTATTATTGGAACATGAACGAACGAACGTATGAAGGAACAAACGAACAAAAAACTGAGGAAAAATGATGACGTCAGGAAAAAGTTAAGGATTCCGCGTAAATCAGTTTGAGAGACGTGTAACATTATTCTAAGTGTAGCTAAACACACTCGGACAATTTTCATATTTTATTCGAAGTAGATTTTTCCTATATATAGTCGCGTTTCTTTATTGGGTCGATCAGCAAAATTCTTGCTATAGCAAAGTGGCTTTAAGAGACGACAAATGGATTTTAAAAAAGAAAAAGAAAGGGAAAGACTAAAACAATTTTGTAAAATGTTTTTTTATAACACGCATGTTATAAGAAACGCGAAAGCAACATTGGGTTCTTCAAAAAGGTCGAGTTTACATTCGAAAAATTAAGAATCCGTAAACGAATTATTTTCTTCCACTTCGAATCACGAATCGATGAACGAATTACGTGACATGTTTGACGATACTATACGTGATTTCTAGCTATGAAATCTTTCGCGTGAGCGTGCTTATATAGACATACATCGAACATTCTCAATATATCGTGAAATATCGATAAAATTTATCGCTATCATAGATGTATATAATATTTCGTATTATACCTTTTTTTATTTTTCTTTTGTTGTCTTTTATTTGATCGTTGATTGATGACGTTAGTAAAATATCAATAGGAGCTTTCAAGTCGGTATTAATTAAAAATGAACTGTTTTGAGGGGACAAAACAAAAAACCAATCGTAGCTGTGTTTTCACGTTTGATTTGAGAAATTGTAAAATCATTAATTCGATTTGCTTTTTGATTAAATGATTTTTTAAAGTCCATAAGTAGCTTAGCAGTAATTTTGTACCATGCTTCTCGTTTGTCTTTACTTTCTACTAGTTTCCAGTATAATAGCTGGTAATTCAAAGTAAAATACGATGGGATTTTAATCGAAAGACCGACGAGTTGAACGTTTTTACGGCGTACCATTAAAAAGAAGCGCAACTTGACGTCGACCTACACGATGGTAGGTAGTAGTCGGTATAATCGATGCAAGCCACTTTTCGAACTAATAAGGCTACGAATATGCGAACGATAATTCCGACAATGATCTCGGCTATGCATCTACCTCCACTGCTAAAATGCGAACGTTTAAAATAATGTCAGCTTAAATAAACGAATGTCGTGGAAAATCCCTAACGACGACGTTAAAGTCGGCGAAAAGAAAACGACTGCTTGATGAAGTGCTACATTCATTTGAATGAACAATATTTTTACATAGTTTCACTATTTCTAACAATACGTAGAGTTCTAATATCATATTGTATCGTAAAAATGTTAAAATACAAAAACATTACAAAACAAGACCAATCAACGGTTTAACCATGTTGAACGAACTAATTCCAATCAGATGATTAACAATAAATAGGTTTTATGTTTATGCATCTACCATTACTACATGTAATAATTATTATTAGGTGGTAAAAGACATGACATCTTTGGAAATGTGAGATATGCGCATAAAGATATTCATAGAAAAATTTGTAAAAAGTTGTGTAATGAAAGACAATAAAAAATCAATAATTTGTGGGGTTCAGACAGAGAGAAATATAACTGACTGATGATAATATAATATAGTTTATTAAATTATGATGATGTGATGTTGAGCGGTATTTACAAAAGGTTTACAAAAAAGTGGCGTGGTTATAAAAAATACAGAATACAAAAAAAGTTATAAATATAATGACTAATAAACTTATAAACTGACTGATAAAATACGCAGACGAATATAACAGATTGAAAGTATAATTATTAAACTGAGAACTAAGAACTAAGAAACCGATACAGACTGATACAGATTAAGAACTGATAGATTAAGGAAGTCTTGAAGCTTAAGACTCTCACATATTTATATCATAAAAGAGTGACACTCCTTTGGAGAGGAAAGGAGATTTTGAATACTATCGACCAATAGCAGAAGGATTCTCCCCCCCCCATAGTCAACCGATGGGTACAGCTTTTGTTTTGATAAAGATCGTATGCAATTAGGAACTTCGTTTTTTTAACAACGGAATATCGGTTCCCCCCAATTTCCGAGTGGAGTCTCCTTTCACCAAAATCGATAGCATATTCAAACAGAAAATAAAATAAATGAAGAACTAAATATTAATCTTATCTTTTAAGATAGCGTATTTAAACAGGAGATAAAATAAAGAAAGAACTACATATTAATTTTATCGCTTACAAATTTAATAATAAAATATCGTTCACTCGAAATATAAAAAAAATATTGAATAAAATGAAACTTATTTGGTATTATCTTTGTTACAGCTTTTGTCCATCTCTAGTAGTGATAGCTAATATAATGCGTTTGTCAGAAAACATTGCCGGTGTGACGATATTGACATTCGGAAACGGAGCGCCTGACATCTTCACGTCTCTTGTGTCCGGCAGCGAAGATTCTATAATCATGTTCACAGAATTGATAAGCGCAGGCGTCTTGGTGACAACAGTGATCGCTGGTTCTATTGCAATGATCAAGCCTTTTCGTGTACACTTAAAGCCCTTAATAAGAGATACGTGCTTTTACATAGCAGCTGTTTGTTGGATAACCTATGTTGTACATGACGAGAGAATTTATCTATGGGAAGCTATAAGTACGAATTATTTTGTACTACCACTACTTACTATTACTATTATTACTCTTATTATTTTTAGTGTTATTATTATTACCATTACTACTCTTACTATTAAGAATCAATTGCTTGTCGTAAAAATTTTAAAAGAGGTTCGAAGAAGGGTGAAACGGTGGTAGATGAATTTAATTAAGTCGACCAAAGAGAATTCGCCTTCCAACGTGAGCCACGCAATCTGACGTTCGAAGACTTTCCAGCAATTTCTCTTCTTCTTCTTTTTATTTTCCTTCTTTGCCTTAGTCTTTCTTTCTTTCTTTTCGTTCTTTCTCCTCTCTTCTTCACTTTTCTCGCATAGTTTCTGTCGTGCCAAGCACAGATTTTCACCCGCCGTAAATTGGATCGGATTATTTATAGCCAGTTTCGACGAGAGTCACGCATGCTACTCGGACTGTGCTAAAACTCGTGAAAGAACTTTTTGATACTCGCTGTGATATAAGATCGATTTTGTACGGTTTAACGTTAAACGAAATGAATTTTGCTCATGTATGAGAAAAAACCAAAATCTGATCGCACATATAGGTCGTTTTCTTAATTTAATCTATTCGATTACAATTTTTAAATATATTGCATACGACTTTTTTCCAAATTTTTCGATTAATCCAATGATTATACCATTAGGTTGTGGGTAAAATTCGTAACGATTTGGATAAAAATATGTTCTAGATGAAAAAAAAATATGAATCGGGGTATAAACTTTCCATGCAATCCGAATAGTTAAAGTTATTATTTTGAGAGGAAATTCCGCGTGGTAAGAAAATAAGAAAATAAAAGCAAGAGACTTCATTATCGGAAAGTCAAATTGTAATCAAGCGAGTATGTATGCATCCACAGATCTGGGAAAGATTTGAATTTCACGCAAATTTAGTGTCGTAAAACCCGTTGACCTAAATTCACTCATCTAAAGACGTAGTCGGAACGGGTGGAACTTGTCGCTAGTATTCTTCTCATTATCCGAAAGGAGTGCTAGCGTATTTTTAATTTTTCCTCGTGATTTCTGAACGCTTCTCATTTATGCCCGATATCATGGTATACCTATATATCTTCATATCTATCTAACATTTGATGCATCACCGATTTTATTACGAACATGATATGAAATATAAGACGTAGTATCAATACTTTTTTCGAATACGAACTTCATTAGACAGATTTAACGATTTTATCTTCTCTAAATT
This sequence comes from Polistes dominula, assembly GCF_049000335.1. NCBI lineage: Eukaryota > Metazoa > Arthropoda > Insecta > Hymenoptera > Vespidae > Polistes > Polistes dominula. The sequence goes on along the minus strand of NW_028300925.1, from coordinate 5,866,631 downwards.
TAAAAGGTAAAGGAAATAACACGAGTAAATTTGCGAAAATTTTAAACGTTCCTCTCCTCCCCTTTATTATCCTATGATAAATTGCTATTTCAACGCTGATATCGTTCATAATTGCAGGTCTTATTCTCCTCTACGTTCTTTTCATCGCCAATGTCGTGATAATGCAAGCCTGTGATACTCGAGAGGAAAAAGTGAAAAGTGCGTTTCGTTCCTGCCTGTTATAAAACGAGCATTGAGAGGAATACACCGTCGTGGAAAGTATCCATTCCCTCTCCTCTCTCACCTTTTTATCCCTTTACTCTCTGAGACACGCTTCCGTGCTTTCAGGTAGAATCCCAAGCGTACCGGATCCAGATGTATTACATGCTTATCTGCTGAACAAAGATACGAACGCTATCGCCATCCCACGGATTCCCACGAGGAGCCGTCCTTTTGGCTTTCGAGCCAAACTCGGTACCAATTCCCTTTCCCTACCTTTTTTCATACTTGTTCTATTTTTTTCTCTCCCTTCTGTTTTTACACATCTTTCTTTTCGTTATTTATTCTTTTTTATATTTCTTTTTATTTTTATTACGCTCGATCAAATCCATCTGTAATTTTTTTGTAAGAAAGTCCTATGCATAACGGTGGTTTAGTTTTTTTCGTATTTGTTTAAATCCTATACACCTAAGGAAAGTATCGTATACCATTTGTTCTATCCACGATTCTTTTCTTTCTACAAAAAATATTATTTTTTCATCTTACCTTTAAATTATTCAACACCCTCTCTAACGTAGATCGCTATTCTTTTCTTTTACTGGACTTTTTCTATATATTTTGTTCTTTTCTCTTTCTTTTTTTTCCTTCATTCGTTCTTTTCTCGAACAAAAATTAAAAAGTTCACATTAGTACACGCAAATTTGTTTCTACGAACGATCGATTATTCATGAAAAAAACTCTATTTACTTTGTTATTAAGAATTAAAAAAAATTAAACAAAAAATTTTTGTTTCGAATCATAAGAAAACGAAAATATTTACAAAACACAGATGTCGCGATGGCCGTTGAATTGGACAGAACACGAATTCGTAGCGATGGCATTAAGATGGAGAACAAAGTCAAGGAAATATTCAAACGACCAAGAGATCTATTTAAGGAATTTCTTTACGACATTAATCCGATCTCGAGAGAGGATTGGACAGAAGCAAACCGATTTTTTAAAATCATTCTGATTGTACGTTCACCGGCTACGTTTCTTCTACAATTATTTATACCCGTTGTAAACGTTACGGCGGAAAAGAGAGGTTGGTCCAAGCTGCTAAATTGCTTCCAGCTGTGTGTGACACCGACGGTGGCGTTGTTTCTATTAAACGGTTAGTCGCATTAATCCTCGAGACGCCTACACGTAGTAAGCCCTTTTTTCTTTTCTTTTTTACTATTTTTCTTTTTTTTTTTAGTTTCTTTCTTTTTACGTGTACCAATAAACGACGGCCGCCTTGAATCCTTGAAGAAATGATTTTGCGCACGAAGAAAAGGGGGAAACATTCCCAGCACGTTCAGGGGAAATTTAATTCGCATTTAATTTCCTTATGGCTCATGACTCCTCCGAGCTGTACGACCTAATATTACGTGACAAACGCGTTTCTCCGTTTCCGCGTCGTTTTTCTCTTTTCTCTCGGCTTTTTCTCTATTCTTTTCTTTTTTGTTCTTTTTCTTTTTCTTTTTGATGTTTCCTTTTCTTCAATAAATCTCACGCTTAATCTCGTTGCAGTCGATTAATTGATACGGTAATTCAATTAAAGGGTTCGTTCAATAAAGTTGTTCGTATAGAAAAAAATTTCGAAAAAATATCGCGAATGTCAGAGTTTTCAATCCGTTGGATACGTCGAGTAATTTATCGACTCGCACGCATGAATTTTTCTGTTGATATAAAAGTTTGAAAGAAAATACGTCAAACGGAAATAAGCCTTGACGAATGAAACGTATCGTCGATGAATGACTAAAAATATTTGCAATGTATATACGTATGTACGCGTTTTGCAGTCGAGTATTAGATTTTACCAAATAAAAAAATATCGTAACGATCAATCGTTAGGGGACCAGAATGAAATGTGCAAATCTTTCTACTTTGTAAATCCGACACGAATATCGTGTCAACTCGTTTCCGCTCATTTTACACGAAACTCTAGAGGCGTTAATCACGAATCGTTGACGATACGATACGATACGATCGTTAACCATCAGAAATGTTGACCTCCATTTAATTTTCATCGTTCCTTCGCAGTCTGGCGAGTGAAAGTTGGCATGGTGCCGATACTACCGATATTCTTCGCTTTCGGGACTCTAATAAGTGTAATTGTGTTTCTAACGACTCACGCGGATCGCATACCAAAGTATCATAATGTGAGTTTCTTTAAATTTTGATTATTAACTTTAAAATAATACTAAAATATCTTTTCTCTCAGAATATTTGAGTATCATATTACTAGTCTCGTCACAATTTTTCTTTTTAGAATTTTGTTTGAAATACTAAAATATTTTTTTATGATATTAAAGAATTATATAGGGGGAGACTAGTCAAATTCTTCTTTTTAGAATTTGGAAAAAGTACTACAATATTTTTTTATCTCGATGCGAGTTTAGCCATTTTTTTTTTACTGTTTCAAAAAAAAAGACACTAAAACATTTATTCTTTTTAACATTTCATCGTAGAGAATAATGCCTGACAGGTGATTTTCGAATTAATAAACGTAGGTTTTTGCGTTCTTCGGATTCTTTGTTGGTATGCTGGTAGTTTATTTGGTGGCTGGAGAAGTAATGGCCGTGTTGGGATGCATAGGATTTGCCTGCAGTATTTCGAACGCCATGTTGGGAATCACGTTTCTTGCCATGGGTAATAGCATCGGGGGTGAGTTAGTATGAAAAATGTATTTCATAAGTAGAAAGCGAAAGTACGTACTTATAAGCGTTTACGAAAGCTAACACTAAAAAACCATTTTGATATTTCATGACTTTTGAAAAATAACAATGCTCTCTAAAATTTACGATTCAATCGTTCCAATTATCTGTTTGAATTATTTTTCACCAATTTCTGTCAGAAATTAATTCATTTCTTCGACGTGAAACATCGATCATTTGATTTAAAAAAAGGGACCAATAAATAACAAAGTCGATCGATGAAAAAATGCTCGTTGATAGAACGGTATACTATATTACAAATAGCTTTTCACGATCGGAGGCATATTTCAATCGAGATGTAAAAATTAATCACCTTCGAATGTAAAGCAAACATGTTTCCATACATTTTTATCCAAAAATCAAAATAAAAAAGGAGAAGAAAAGATAGAACAATACATTGAACAATAATTAGAAAATATCACAAATAAGAATCGAGATAAAAAGGAAAGATGTCATTAAAGGGACGTTAATTAATCCTTCAAGTATTTCATTGTCCCTTCCAAGAGCTTCATCTTCTTTTTTTTTATTGAATTGTTCGTCCACTTTAGCGGTCAAACAAATTTAAACTTTCTTAACTACGTCGTTTTACCTCAAAGCATCGTAATTTAATTCCTACTGTACTTGGGTATCGCTCATTTCGACGCCTCAATTATCGCTTTGTAATCGGAACTTATCCAATACCTCGTATCTCCTTCAACTTAAATTATATTATTTCCGTTCATACGATGACATTTATTGTTAATAAGAGTATACATTGAATTAACTTTTTCAAGCATGCATATTTTGTATCGAAAGAAAAAGAAGAAGAAGAAGAAGTAGAAGATGACTCGAAGAAAACCGAAGTTTCTATTTATGTTTCGAAGCAAGTTAAATGAAAGTTCGAGAAAGTTTGGCGTCAATATTAATTTTGTTTTCTCTTATTTATGATAAAATTACATTTTTTAATAAAAGAACAAAAGAAAACACAATTTCAATTATTTCAAACAGTTTCTATAATCGACAAAGAATGTCATAATAAAATATCATATCGTATTTAAAAATGCTTCAATCTTCGTCTGCATATGACATTGCAATTAATACTTAATTAAAGCTCGATCAGGACAAACAGAATTTCTATAATTACATTTCGTATATCAAATATAGAAAATAATTTCTATTTCGAGTAACATTACCTGTTTTCTGAATATAATTGTATTGTTGTGAATCTACGTACAGACTATTCACTTAAAAACATGCAATATTGAAGTTTGAGAACTATAGAAAATTAACAAAATTGTTCTTTTATTACGAGAATGAAAAATTATCAATTGAAAATCTTGTTACAGATTTTATATCCAATGTAACGATAGCTCGGCAAGGTTTTCCGAAAATGGGTTATGCGGCTTGCTTCGGTGGTCCTATATTTAATACTTTGTTGGGACTGGGATTGACTTATGGAATATCAGCCGTATCTTCTTCAGATCTAAGGACGAAAATTCGCCTGAGCAACATGGCACCGGGTTGTCTGACTTTCCTATTGTGTTCGCTATTGACTACGATCATCTACTTGAATATCACAGGAGCAATGGCACGACGTTCTTACGGATATCTTCTTTATTCGTTATATTTGGTTTTCATTCTCATTCAATTTCTCAGCGAATTCCACGTTATTCATCCCCTAGGAATGGATCATCGTACGGACGAGCCGGACGGCCGATGAATAATCGAACCTTATCTACCGTTCTCTTGGAACGTAACCTACGAAATGTTATATGGAAATGCTGATGCGTTTTTTACCTACTCTTTACGTTAATGATATATATATATATTTGGATTGATCGATGTCGATGGAATTACCATTATGGTAGAAATGTGGAAGAATATTTGTAACGATCAAATGTTGGTACTTATTCTTATCGAACGAAAGAATAAATTATGTTTTCTAATATATACAAATTTCTCAATATGTTTTTTATTTAAAATCTGGATCAATCGATCGTTCGTTTAAATATTATTATTTTTCTATTTGAACTACTATTCAATTTCTTCGGATTAAGAAAAAGCTCGTGGTAAAAACGTGACTCGAATTCAAACTCGAAATATCGAAATTAAAAATATTTTCTACATTGCGTATTTTTTCCTTTTTTTTTTAACCAACATATTTACAATTAAATATTGATTGGAAGATTTTCATAGTGAAAGAAAAAAGCGTCAAGTTTGAGAGTGTATGTCTACATTCGATGAAGTAAGAAAGAATTCGAACAAATTCGATAAAATATAGGGGTATCAAAATATTCTTTCGATCGTCGATAAAGAATCCCCAATTTTGCCGCTTACGGCTTTTATATGGAAGGTATAAAAAAATATTTGTGTGTGTGGGCAAGAGAGCGGTATAGAAGCGAAAAGTCCCGTAGCTTTATTAGATCGTTCTCGGACATTTCCTTGGGGACGAGGTCACTGGTTCCAAAGGTAAAGGCGAAGATAAAACGTGGCTACGATAAGGTAAAAATAAGAGTCACGTTCGCAGTCGCTAGCCTTCGCTAACTCTACTCGTCTTCTTACATTTTGCATGTTTCTGTACATCATGGGAATCTCTCTCGTTGGCGACGTACACGAGTGTAATTGAATCTGTTATTAGAGTAGGGACGAGAGAGAACCATCGTTGTCACGTCGAGACACTTTTTATGAACCCTTTTGTAATTTAAAGAAGAGTCGTCTCTTCAAACAGGGAAAAGGGTCTAATCTTCAAAACGAGTCAACAAACAATACGACTGTATTCTCTCGTCTCTCGAAACATTTTCTTTTTTCATCTACCTACTATACAAATATCAATTGTATAAGATATGAAAGAAGAATTAATATTACCAACATAGAAATATACATAATATATTCGTTTTGAAATAAGTAGGATATAATAATGCGACGGTTATCGCCAAGAGAATATCGGTGAGAGCTAATTTGAATCGTGATTCATGATGGCATCGATCGGAATCGATGATAATGTGTTATCGAAATGCATTCGAGCAAAGGGGTTAAAGGGACGAGGGGTGAGGTCAATCTGAATATATTCGCGCCTACCATCAAGGACACCAAAACGGAGATTATCTACTCTTTAGCAGAAACCAGCTCAATTATGCAAAGTTAATTTACAGAGGAAGCCAACATGATAACTCTAAACTGGTTATGAAAACGAGATGCTATCTACGTCAAGCCTGGAATTCTCTCGTATAGAGCTGCTAGGGTACCAACTGGATATCTAGACCCGCCGGATTTGTTCTACTCAGGTGTAAAAAAAAATAGAAAAGGATATGAAAAAAGAAGAAGGATAGAGTTTAGGAGAAGGAAAATGGTGGGTAATTTGTAAGCGTGCGAGTTAACGAGCCCATTCACCGAAATGGCCATTCGTCTTTCCGTGGTAATGCAATCAGCACATTTCGAGTACTCTTTTGCATTCGTTTCTACTAGCTCGCCAAAACTCTTTTTCTTCTTTCTCTTATCTTCCTTTCATTCCTCTCTCTCTTTCTCTCTTTTTGGGTTAGACTCTGTCTTATATCTCGTTCTCTAATTACGTAAAGAATTAATGACTCGTCTCTCACCGTTCAAGCCGTTGTCAGACAAACTCGCATAGAAGATAATTAACTGCGTACCGATGCCTCTACAGCATCGTTATGCTCGCTGGAAACAGGGATTCCTTGTTTTCATCCCTAACCATTTTGAACTTTCGACTTTCCTACTTCCTCGCACTTTCTCCCCTGTCCCTTTTCGATTTTACACAAAATTCTCGTAAATCTCAACGCGTACGCTCTCTAGTACCGTAACGAGAGTCCTCATCGCGAAGGAAACCGTTGAGGAATATGGTCGAATATATGAAAGTAATAGAACATGAACGATGAAAACTAATGAACAGAATATATTAAAAACTAACGAACCTATCCTAATAAGTATATCATTTATAAACACATTGTTTTATATTATTGTTCGTTACTTGAATAAACAATAGTTTAATATTTGTTGTGATTATTTCGATTGCAATATGAATAGTTATCTTGAATGTGTATTCACTTTGTCGAATGGTCCTTCAATCGATTCTGAACAGATTGTTTTGGTACTGGAAGATAGTAGAGTTCTCGAAAGTGACTGAGGAAACAATGGATAACAAACGAGTAAGTAAACAAATAAAGAAGTAGAGAAAGGGAATAGATAAATATTCAAACTATAAAATCAACATTCTGTAGCGAAACCATTATTCCTATTCTCGTTTGAAGTCTCATCAGTACAAGGGCTTACATCTTGTTGTATTATAATAAGTAGATTATTTTCATCATAAATATAGAAATAATCATCGTAGCCAAACATTTTTTTTGTGAGTGTATTTAGGATCGTTATAAGTATAGCGTAGAAATCACTGTTGGAATTTCAAAGTAAGAACGACAAAAGGGATGCGATAAAAGTGTCTGATAAATTTCATTGTGGGCGTGGAATTGTGTGTATCAGGCATAAGATCTCGAGAGTAGTGAAAAAAATTCGTGGAAGTCTCTACTACTGCTTTTCTCGATACATTCTACCCTACTTCTCCTTTTTCGAAGGACGACGTTCTGTAAAATATGTAAGTCGAGGAGGGTAGCGAACTCGTTTACATGCGTAAAGGAAGAATAGTATAAAGGGAGGAGATAGTCTAACAACCATGTCGAGTCGAAATATGAAAGCAGACAGTAGTATTAATGTTGGACCGGCATTACTACCACGTGGATCGAAGAGTAGAAACACCGTCGTCTTCGACAACGACGACGACGATGACGACGGTACGCTGTGTAACGGTTCTGGACCATCTCTTACGAGAGACAGAACAGAGATTGCCAAGGTTACCATTGTTCCCTGTTAGTAGCCTTTTCAACGTGTGTATGCTAAGGGAGCTGCCCATTGTCTCCGGCCAAAAGTTTAATTCTCCTTCGTATTCTCTCACTCATTTGAAACCCCTTTCTCTCATCGTTGATAGGAACAATGAATAAAGATGGCTCGAGAGGAGGAAAGTTTCACCAATGTAAAGAGAAAAAGAGAGAGAGAGAGGGGTAGAAGAAAGAGAGAACCGACGAAATCTCTCACTCTTTATGTCGAAGTCATTCTCGCGTAGATCCTTCTTCGCAAGAGAAGTATTTTTACTTAAAAGTGGAAGAAATAGGGAAGAAAAAGAAGAAGTACTAGGTAGTAAAGAAAGAAGACTTCTTTGTGACTTTCTGCTCGACGCGAACAGCACTCCTCGTTCTAATTATGAACCTTCGCCGCATCTCGAATGAGTTTTTATACGGTCTTCCGACTGCGCACGCCTGGGGAAATGGATTACAAAAATTAGAGCGAGCATTCTTTCCTCATAGTCTTTTCAAACGCACGGCCGAACAAGACTTTTGAAAGAACGTTCCACAATTTTCTTACTTGGGAAAATATCTTAATCCGCTATGCTTTACTTTCGACAAAAATTATTCCGATTTTATTATAGTAATTGGAATGGTATGGAATGTTTAAACCAATGTATATGCGTTGAAACAATCTGAAATATTATTAGAGTGCATTAAAATATTAAAAAAATTGTTAATAAATCGAAAGGAATGTGTTTTGTTACATGAAAACATCAAGTATACGATCAGAGTACAGACCTTCTCGGAATTTACCTTCAGACTGACGGGTTGTGCTCTATCAAAATTCTTATATTCAATGTTGTATATATGACTTCCCGAACACTACACATGTGTATAACGGATATACTATTTGTAACAAATAGAAATTAAGATAAAAACGTTCTAATTTTAGTATTTTTTGAATTCTAATGTAGTTATTTTATCTCTTCTTCGCAGTGATGACTTCATCGACAACATTAATCGTCGAGAAAAAATCTTTACGAATGATTGCATTGATTACATTACTATTTAACAGTTATAGGAAATCCTACCAATGCCAAGTAATTTTCAAACTACGTATCGTGAAATGAAAAAATGCCAAAAAAAGTCAGACCGGATCGATTAGATGGATATCAAGCCGAGCCTGGAATCAGATAGATACTGGATCTTTGCCCAGACTCCATCGAAAAATCTCTGACAAAAATGGTCGTGCCAACGAGAACTCACATTCCTTTCAGACGGGGTGTTTATTTGAGGGTGGAGATCACGATGATACTGAATAGTAACGAGCCAGAAGAATACCCTTCACATCCGTGTTCGCTCATCCCTTTTTTACTATATATTATTAGGGATTTTCTAAATTGGATACACATTACATACAAAATTACAAGGGCTAATTTGTTTCGATATAAAACCATATAGAATATAACAAAACTAAATCCTATATTTATATAAAGTTGCATATCAGGAGAATTAATTAAAATAAATCAAATGTATAAATAATTCAACTTTGTATGTAAAAGTATCCAAAATCTTATGCAATCCATACTGTCTCATTGAACTTGTAAAAATGTTCAGTAAATTTTAACGATATTCATACGAGTAAAGAAAAAAGAATTTCGATGTGTAATATATTAGGGATGAACCCTTCTTGTCCAGATTCTGGATCGTTGCCCAACATCCATATAGAAGATTCTTGTCTGGTTCCTTCCATGCGAACGAGAAATAACGTGGCTTTCACGCAGAGTATTTGCTTCAAAGCACTTGTAGTCAAAGATTTTCTATGGTCGTAGATGGAACATCATTGAGAATAAAGCATATATGTTAGCTCATTCTTTATTTTATTTTTTCATTGTGGGAAAATCATAAAGTAGAACAATTTGGAAATCAAGAAGTCTAGTTGGCTCATAATAATTGTTGGAAGTTCGTCAAAGTTGATTTAGCCAATAGAAAACTTTTAAAACAATTTAATATATAAGTGCCAGTGATCCGATTTTGTACTGGTCAGACGTATCGATACGTAATCCTATCACGATAATCGATTTAGTACGTATTTAATATTGATTAAAAAACATATACAAATTATTTGAATAAATATTACAAAAGTAGTAATTTACGAATAAATTTGACCTAATATAAATATCATCACATCGATTTTACTCCTGCTTGATATATGTTCAAAGAAAAACGGAATATTATAGAATAAACATTTGATCAAGTTTTAGTTATATGTTTTTTGCTTTTTTCTACTTTTAACTTAAATACTATAAAGAAAAAGAGAGAGAGAGAGAGAGAGAAAGAGAAAAAGATGCGTTAGCGAGCTCGGATATGAATTCTTGTATTTTTATTTTATATCTAATTAAATTTCGTTTACTTTTCCTTTTATTTTATTTTTTTTTTCGTTTATATGTGAAACAAAAAATAAAGAAAAATAAGGATAAAGGAATAATATCATTTCAAAACTCAAATTTTCTTTTTATACTTTATGCAAATATACATACGATAAAAGCATTAACAAATCTATAATTAAATCGCAAATTTAATTTCGCCAACGTTGCTGTTAAAATAGCTACGTTTCAAAATTACGACGCATATTTCAGACGAATCATTCCTAGATTCCTAGACCACTTCTATTCAATTAATAGTTATACGCTTGAACGATTCCTCACGGAGATTAAGTATAAGCTATTATTGAAACGATCGTATTGCGAAAGAGCAAAGTACAATTTAGTAATTGTACTTACTTGAATCGAATAATGGAATATTATAGTTGTGGAATTTTCTATTCGATATATTAACCAACTTTTAATTAAAACTTTATATAAGACTAATAATTCTCGTTGATTCTAATAATCACAGTATACTTTGATTATTTTAGATCAACGTAATTTACATTAATCGCACATCAACTAGAGAAACGATTATATTTGTATCAATAAATTTAATAATCATTCATTATCATATAAATATTACAAATTTTTAGTTCGTACTATGTAAAAGCATGCGAATAAGAACAAAAAAAATGAGACACTCAAACTAAAATAGCATGAATAAAGCGTAAATAGACATCATACAATTTAGTATCAAAACCGTCTAGCTTCTATAAATTATATGAAGAGTGTTCTTATATTTTAGTAGAGTGCACGTAAATGGACAAAGCTTTCTCTTTCTCTCTGAAAGTCCACTTTCGTTCTGCTGAAAAATCACATCGATAACAATGACAAAACACCAACGAAACTTCCAAACGATTTACCTTTATCATGCGCTCGTTCGCATATTCGAAAATTACACGATTCTCGAGCGTATCGCAGTGCACAGGTGCAATTCATTTGTTACGCGTCGTATCTAGAGATTACCTCATTAATGGGAATTCATGCACACTGCAATTCTGATTTTCCGTCGATGATATAATATCGGCACGTGCGAGAAATGTGCATTGACCGAGCATTCGATCTCTATATGATTACTATAGTTACATATATATATATATATAAAGTATGTGTAAAATGAAAATAGTAATAAAGCGTTACGATTGGTTGAACTTAAAAATAGTACTTCACGATGGCACTTGTAAATTAAACGAATTTGATTTTTCAAGTCTCGTACATATAACGATCTATAGTTTCCTTTAGCAGTACCAAAGAAAACCAATAAAATTAGAAATTTATGAGACTCCAACAAAGTACTACTTTTATCAACACCAGACACGTATTTCTTTCAATAATAAATACGACAAAAGACCGAAGCATTTTGTCAATAAAACGACGAGACACTTTGAACGAGCAACGAACATAGTAGAATTGTTTTTTTTTCCAGATCCCTTCGCAAAGGCCCTTTACTTCGAATAGCTTTCACTTGGCAATATGTCAGCCGGATACAAACTGCTAGATTGCGATTAAGTACGGTACGGAAAAATGGAGAAAGATCAATAAAAAAACAATACAACGAAAATAACTAAATACGATTCATTCTTTCGAAAGATTCCTAAAAACCTATCAATCGATTTTTTAACACTCTTAGTACACTTTGAAAAATTTCACATAGAATACACATAAGTCATAATCTCGTGAATTTACGAGAAAGAAAGAATCACGTTCTTTTTAAAGTTATTCTAGAAAAGGGATTAAACGTGCTTTCTTTCTCGAGATTCATCTAGGCCAACGATAAGCCGTAAAAATAGCGATGCTTAAAACTGCTACGTCAATATGAACTACTCGGTAAATTACTACTCAGTAGCCTTTTTCCTTTCTTTCCTCTCAAACCATCCTCTTTTCCTACCTACCCACCTACCTACCTACCTACCTAAACCAACTTCCTCCTCTTGCGTCCAAGTTGCCATTCCACAGTAAACCTTTTCCTTACATCGGCCGTTTCGTATCCTCTTCCTTCATAGGATTTCACCGAGTTTGATATTCTACCAGGAAATATATTGTAGTCAGATAAAATATATTATGTGTATGAGATATTATACCCGTATTACTTCTTCTATCGACCAGAATAGGAAATGGCTCAACAATGATAAACTGCGCACTTACGCGTAATTCGAAATGGATAGATCGATGCCAAGAGTTTTTCGGTTTATTCCTCTTACCTACCTATCTACCTATCTACCTACCTTTCTTGATATATAAGGAAAACACGATATAATTTATACGATACGTTCTGTGAATTCGATGATTCAGATATTATAAGAAATACGCGTCGATGTCGAGCGAAATGGTGTTTGTCGATCGCTTTTCGATATCATGAATCGAGAATTTTGCAATATTTGCAATAGCTATATCTGCATAAGAGTATTTTCATAGATTTATTTAAAAGAATGTATTTATGTTCATCGTATTTTAATACATTTAGTATTATTTCATTACAAATTTATGAATATTTCATCTTATCTTTCACAATTATATTTAATCGCATTTTACTAACAATAAGTCGAATTTAATAGACGAATGTATAATTTATTTCGAAAATCATGTATACATTTGTTTTATTGTCATTTTTAATTACGTGCATAAAATAAATATTTTATTTTTTATATATATTCTTTTTTATGTAATCTTTTTGTTTTCGAAAAAGTCAGTTATCAAAACAAATACTTATTATTTTTGTTCATATGTAGTTGTTTCAACCATTTTTCCACGATATTGATGTTTGTACAAAATTACAAATTCGATGATTCTATAAAATCGTTCAATCTGCGGTTACAATTATTCAAAAAGCCTTTTTTTTCACATTCAGCATATAAGCGGATAACCTATTATTAAATTGAAATTGTTAAACTCGTTCGAACAAAAGCTATTCTCCAATTTGTATAAAACAATTTTAATCGATTTTTTTATGACGAAATGAGGAATGCATTTTCCCATGAATTTTCTCGTATGAGAGAACTTAGAATGAGTACATCGAATACGATAAGGTGATTTACGTTAATCCGTGGAAACCCAGAAATGACAAAATACTTACATGCTTATTACGTTTAATATATTATTAAAGAAAAGCCGACGATATTATATTTGCAAACGTAAAAGCCAATTTATGGTTTTCTGCTTGCGTATGGAATTTATTTTTAGAATTTTATCGATAAACGTATATATAAAATAAAATATTCCTCTATTCGTTTAAAAATTATAAAAGATCCACTTCCTATTCATAGATTGAAAAAGAAAATACGTAAAAGACAAATCAATTGATGAATAATAATAATAATAGTACAAAAATGATCTTTTCTCTAGAAAATCACTAACTGATACCAAGTGAGCTTAAAGTCAAGTCATTCGTTCTGGCGGAAGTAATGAAAGGACGATGCACTGGTTTTGCGTCCAAGCTCTTGCCATTAATTTATTTGAAATTCTATTCTGTGGTCTCATGCGAATATCCCTAAACGGACTGGCTTTAATTTTCTACGTGGTCCGGGACAACTTGCATTAAATCCACCCGGATGACGATAAATTATTCGCTTCGAATTATATAGTTTTAGCTGATAGGAATATTCGTAATCTGTAAAACACCTAGTTACGTTAAACAAGAGTAAATTCTATTCATATTAAATAACAAAAATAAACAATTAAATATATATTTCTCTCTTAAGGCAAATAGTTTGATAGATAAGAGAAGAGTTCTAACTTTTATAATTTTTATATATTTTAATCGTTTATACGTAAGATATTAAATGTCAAATACTTCGTTCATTTATTTCAAAATTTTCGACTAAAAATGAGTTAGGAGAGAGAGAGAGAAAAAAGAAAGATGTAAAAAGTTTGCATTCACAAATACACACATACAATGCTGAAATTCCACGAACCGGTTTTGACTCTATAGGAAAAATGATATTTTATTTGCGAGTAGTCGACTTGGTAATGCTGCAAAGAGGATTTGGGATTGACCCGTAAAAATTGCCTTCTTTCGAGTAGCCTGAATTACAACTCTGAAGCTTCCTTATTTAACGATGCATTTATATTTTACTATTTCATTTTTAAAGCTGATTATGAATACTTAAAAATTAACTCGGTCTGGGCAGATTTACAAGTCAGTAATTTCCCTTCCGTATTCTTCAGCTTAACTCACCCCTTTAAAACAATACTTTTTCTGTTAATTTTCATTTAACATCGATCATATTTAAAATATTATTTAAAAAGAAATATCTTCCAAGTAACGAACTGTCCGGAATGTTCGTGTGCTAATTCATAATATACTAAAAATTTAAATATATATAATTATAAGTAATCATAAAATACAAAAATAATGTGAAAATGAAAATGTTTTTACAAATTGGTATAAATTTTCGAGATAACTGTATATATTTAAACATTTTGTTAAAATTTATTCCTAAATCCAAGCTCTTCGTTCTAAATTTCAAGCATTTACTTATTATGCTACGTTCGTAAAGCAAAGGACGTCCGTACAAGAAGGTAACTCGAAATTACTAGAGAGTAACAAGGTAAGCTACGGCAATTCCGAACTAGGAACTTTGCGTGCGGGTACTGCACGAATAATTATCGATGTGGTCGCATACTTCACACCTGACGTCATCTTTCAGCTCCCTTCGACCGAACTGAGCTTCGCCACTCTCGTTGGATCAAGAAAGACTTGTGGTTCTCCTTTACGAAGTAACTCTGACAAGTGTGCAACTAGGATTCCTCTTACTCCTAAAATACAACGATGGACATTTTGATCCCAGTTTGATCGATAGAATTTCCCCCAAAATCCCAAAAGGACCGAACTACAGTTTTCTACAAATCGCAAACAATTATATCACGAGAAAGGAGAATTGTGCTAGAACAAGTAGATCTGGGAGAAACGTGAGCGATCCTCTAACGATCGGATTTTCTCTAAATTACAGACTCTATCTTGGGGAAAACATTTTATGATCTGAAATATCAATGTTTGAAATAGTTCTTGTGTTAGTTTATTGGGGGTGCACGTAAAATTTACTATACCGATTTATCGTGAACATTAAAGATATAAAATAACATTAAGAATAATAAAAATGAAAAATCACGTTACAAATTTAGCAAATTTTTATAGTTAAAATATTTGGAATTTATCGAAAATATTTGATTTTGTTTAACAGTGTAGACTTTGGAATGCTGGTAAAAAAAACGTACCTCGTTTTTTAGTAGTCCTCAAAGTCTGAGAGCAATTTGCCAATGGGCCTCGTTACGGAGCTTGCACCGTCAGCACAATAGTGTTTTCAGTTTGGAAATAGGAATAGGCTGAGAATGGAAATAACCGTGAAAGAGGAGTTTTCTAGTTTCATGGGGTATATAAACGAAAAAAGTCGATACATTACTGAAAATCGACATTTGTGGAGCAACGCTACTAAAATATATTAATTGTTTCTGATTTTGAATGAAAAATAACGGATGGGGTGAGAAAATGAAGAAAGAAGAATGATGAATAAAAGAAGAAAAATTCACAAAAATAAAACGGAAAAGAAAAAGAATTAATTGTGGACGATTATACTCAACGAAATGAAGAAGGATTGTTTAATAATAAGAAATCGATTACTTTCCTTACCTTAAAATATCTCTCGTATTGGAATATCGAAAGACTTCCGTTTCAATTGTTACTATTTCATTTTTATCGTTAGATCTAACTATTCGATCTACCGACAAAATTAGCTATTGAAATAAAACGTGTAGTATTGACGAAATTAAAAAGAAATTAAACTTCGTCTTTTTAAATTATAAATCAAGTACACCGTCCATCCATCTGTCTGGTTCTAACTTATCGAAATATTTCAAAGTCAAGGAAACGTGCTTGTATCGTACAGCACTTAGCAACTATCGAAAATGTGAGAACTTAATTAGCTAATTAAGAATATGAACTTATCGTTTGAACGTATCGATAGGTGCAAGATAGATTGCTCGTAAAAGGTTTGATCAGGAGAGAAGAATCTATAACCGAATATATTTGCTCTTATTAAGTTTAACGAGAAAACTCGTTTGTGAGTGCGATATAAAACGTATATACTGGAAAGACATTCGTCGGGCATCGAATATCAAGATTTTCGGTGATACTTAACGACGTTCGCGCGTTCGTTGGTACCACGAACACCTCTCGAAATTGGAATGGCAGTTCCGTTCTTGCTATCGTAAAAGTAACGGGAATAGAATCAGGTGAAGCTTTACGAAGCCGACTACTATTGGGCTTGCTAACTTTTATGACCCCCCCACCCACTCAAGTCTTCGTTCTCGCCTGTTCCTCTCCATACAACTACCTTCGAATACCATCTCCAGACTTGCAATCGATCGATTCTCCAAATGTCTTCTAACTTTTCCAATAGAAATGTGAAATCTTCACTGAATCATTATTATTATTACTATTATTATTGTTATTATTATAATTATCATTATTATTATTCGAGGAATTGAAATTGTTGTAAGTTCAACTTTTCTTATTTATCGTTAATTTTTATTATTTTTTTCTTTTTTCTTGTTTGATCGTGTAATAAAAAATGGCTTGCGCTGTAAAAAGAAAAGAGAGAGAGAGAGAGAGAGAGAAAAGTAGTACAAGTCGAAATAGACGCGTCAGCTTCAGATGATGCATGCTAGTATTTTTGTTTGTTTAGCCGATTTTTTGTTACTCGACTGGATTTAGCTCATATAGCTAGCTAGCTAGCTAGCTAGCTGACTCAGTATGAACGACTCCACTTCAGCCGCGTTGCATACCGACAAGCTTCCCCTGCCTTTTCTCTTTATAATTGCGAAAAGTGAAACGAACATACTTCAAGCTTTATCGCTTTCGTAGATATATATTATATACGTATACACAATTTTTCGAATTGTTTGTAACTAATAAGTTGTAAACCGACTGGACGAATATCATATCGCAATATTGAAATAAATATTCCTATTTTACGTTTACCATGAGA
Source organism: Polistes dominula (assembly GCF_049000335.1). Taxonomy (NCBI): domain Eukaryota; kingdom Metazoa; phylum Arthropoda; class Insecta; order Hymenoptera; family Vespidae; genus Polistes; species Polistes dominula. The sequence continues at coordinate 5,849,451 of NW_028300925.1, read as the reverse complement.
TATTTATATTTTTCAAAAAGATAAATGTATATAAGCGAGATATAGAAAAAGTTACATTCGGAGAGAAAATAAGATAAATGATTGTTTATACCATTGTTTCAAACCAAAGCTAGAAATAAATCAAACATATTCTTATCTGGAAATTTTATTGTTTGTTCGTTTCTCTTTCTTTTTTTTTCATCAAAAGTAAATTCTCACGTTCAATTTTAAGAAACTCACCTAGTATGTATATACATATAAAATCAGTCAGTGTACGAAAGTAAGAGCAAGGGCATATCTCAGCAAGAAGCCGTTGAACGTCTCTCCGTACCATCCTGAGTCAATAGAACAGTCGAGAGCTACGCGAAGGGGTGCACTTTCAACCGGAAGATAAGGTACTCCTTACTCGAAGGAAAGCCTTTTCGAATGTGAGACCAATTCCACAATTCCAAGGGAATTCTTCGGAATGTTGGTTCCCGGAGTTTCCCTCTACTAGAAGATTGATCCAAGGTCGAAATCGTATCGATTTACTTGTACCAATGCTGGTATTTCTTCCTGAGATCTACCCAATGCAAATTTAACATTCTATTTCATATTATTCGATGAAATCGAATATTTCTCTAAAATAAAGTTTACTTATAATATGTAAGCTCTAAAATGTACGTATTCTATTAATAAAAATTATTGTTATTCGATATTTAGTTTAACAAAAAAAAATATATTAAATATTAGTTATTAGGAAAATGTATAATGTATGCACATTTTTCTACTACATAAATATATATGATATTATAATAATATATAATTTTTCTTTTTGGTTAATACAGATATTGTCGACAATTGTGTCACATAACGCTTTAATAATCGATAGAATATTTAAAGGAGAAAACAGAATAGGTCAGCCGCAACCAAAGCCGCAGTAGCATTGCGGACCCACTTGCAGTTGCAGTTACAGTTACTGTTGCGGAATACATTAACATGTTACAATTACATTTACAATTAGATGTTACGTGTTACGATGCCGTTTCACAACGGAACTGTCCTATCTTGGCCTGAACTGATTCTTACTGTGGTGTAAATGTGTTTGTATGTCAGTTTAGAATGGTAGTGCATCTAAATGGGAGTTATATCTTTAATGACTACACGGTTTTAAAAAGAATCGAAATCTTTTTAAAAAGATATGATTTTGAAAAATTTTCGTTCTAATCATTGATAAGTACATCTATGTGAGTAATACAAAGTTTCTTTCAGATTTTACCTTCAGATCTTACCCCTTTAAGAATACTGGTTATATTAAGTAATAACATTAAAGTCATTGTAATTTAATTCAATTTTATAGTAGCCGTATATACTTACCGTATATTTTACGAGTATATTTATCATCTCCTAATTTTTCTTACACAACGTGGATAAACATTTTTTAAAAATAGTGCTACACAGTTAACAGATTAACGATATCAACGTTGTAAAATCTCTAGCGATGCGTGAAGCTGAAAAGTAAAAAATAAAAAAAATAAAAAAGAAGAGAGAGAGTAAAAAAAAATAGAACAATGTGCAATCGTGAAAGTAGCGGAAGAATGCTCGAGGAAAGAACTAGAATTTACTTATCGCGTAGAGTTTTCAAACAGGCTAACATCAACAAGAGCAGTATCCACTTTCTAGTGTCTCTATGTTCTCTATAGAATTAATTTCAATGAAATTCACATTTTTACTTTTTCTTATTTTGTAGTTTTACATATATGTATTTAATTATTATTGTGCATACGTATATGTGTACACATCTATTCTATATTTTCTACTTTTAATTAAATTTTATTTCTATGGATACCACTGTCCAAATGTATTCTTCCTATTTGACTCGTAATTTATTATTATTAATAATTACTTTTATTTTAACAATAATTTGAGAAAATAATAAGATAAAGAAAGATAAGAACAGATATATAGAACAGAATTAAAAATGAAAGAGAAAGTTTAGGAAGAAAAAGTTTGTTTCTTCGTAGAAACATCGTCTTAGTTTCTACAATTTTCTATTCCATTTTCTTCTCAAAATGTATTCCTAACTTTATATTATACAAAAGAGAGAGAGAGAGAGAGAGAGAGAGAGAGAAAAGAGAAAAAGACTAAGAAATATTTCAAGTCTCGGATTTTATTTAAGTCCGAGGAAAAGTCTGGCGGAAACGTTAATTAATTCCCGTTACATTAAATGGTCCCATGTCCGTCATCTTCGAAACTGGGTTACTCTACGATATCGCTAATGAATTAATTATTTAATTGATAATTTAATTATAAAAATAATTGCTACGATCGCTTGTTAATAAACGCTTTAGATTAAAATAAGGCAAATCTGGAAAAGAATTAATTGATTGGATGTAAATTGTGTTTGACATGCGTGCTACTATAAATCGTTTCAATTATATTTTTGATGTTCTATGTAAATTCTTTTAGAAATATACACAGGAATTATATTCAAAAAAGAAAAAGAAGATATCAAAATAAATAATAGAAAAATATATTAACCTAAACTAAATATAACAGTAAAAAGACAATCTTTCGAATTTTATCGAATGGAAAAACATTTATATGCGAGTGCAAAGTCTTACCAATTTTCTTAACGGTAGCCAAGGGGAACATAATAAAATAAAATAGTATCGGATTGTTCGTTTTTTTTTTTTGAACGTCAAATTTCGTTCCATCCTCTACTGACTTTTTATAGTATTCATGTAAAGGAAAACAAAATGGGATAAGATCCCTAGATACGCGCATATGTTTTTCAACTTGCAATCTTGTTCGTACGAGGATGAGAAAATTTGATCAAGGAGAGAATAGGTGTATTATAAACGAAACTTTGTACTCTTTTACTCGATAAACTTAAACTCTATACCGGCTATTAGTTTTTCCAGCTATTACTTTGGCTCTTTGGAAAAGTTCTACGTGATGTTTACTACTATCCTTTACTTTGTAATAGTTTAAAAAAAAAAAAAAATAAGAGAAAAAAGTAAAAAGAAGTTTTTTCGTAGTTAGCAAACGTTAATTTTAATCAAGATAACGTTAATTATATAACTATCTTTATCTCTTTTATTTAAAATATTATTTATAGTATTATTCGTGCAACGAATGATAAAATTTCAATGCTAATTATTAATAATTAATAATATTAGATACGTAATTATAATTAGAGTTATTGCGATGTACATTGAATTTTAGTATACTAATATAGGTACTAATGTTTGTTAAATGATCGTTTCGTTATAATTTATGTACGAATATACGTAAATTCTAATGAAAGATAGGGATAGGAAATGAGATGTTCATGTTACAGAATAATAATTATAATTTGAAATGTTGTTATTAATTATATATAAAAAAAAAAGATTTCAAGTGTTAAATAAACAGCTACATTTCAATTTAAATGGTATTTAAAAAAAAATGATCGTTAGTGAGAGAACACGTGCTCTTATCGTGAAAAGTTTAGCGACGTATGTACTTGAAATACTTCCACGTCGTGTACCGAGTGGAATAACGACCCTTAGCCCTTAATTACCACTTTACCAAGCGGACAAGCGTTGCGACAAGCAGGGTCTCGTTGAGTTAGTAGTTTCAATAAACGTATGAAATATCACGAGTTTCTAGAAACGTACTCATTAATAGACTTGGCTTAGTGACATCTGCTCTTTATCCAATGCCAGTACATCTGTATATATAAAAATAAATGATATTAGCGGTGTAGTATGCGTAAACGATATATGCGAATCTATGTGACATATCAGTTAACGACCATGTTTGTATTTACGTTACGTTTCAACAACAACAACAACAATAACAACAACATCAACGTTCACCAGATATGAGATCCTATTTTTCTCTTCTATTTTCAATTTTAAATGAATTCTAACAAATTACTTTTAAAAATATTTAAATATTTTAGAGGAATAAAAAGGAATCCTAATATTATACATAGGGGCTACTGTTAAATGTTATCATAAGTAATAGTAGCAATATAAAAAAAAAGAAAGAAGCTGATAAAAAAAAAGATCAATAATGAAAAAAAAATTGGTCGGTTATTTTTCTTGTAGAGGAAGGTGGGGGAAAAAATAGGGAAGGTCGTAGGAATATGAGTATGTGAATGGAGATGGAAGAGGGTTAGAGGGGTACCTATCGGACAGCTATTTTGCAAGTAGATACCTGACATTCCCTCGGGCTACCATAGAGAACCCGCATATGCGCAATCCGTAGCACGTTCGAATGTTACACTTACACAAAGAAGGGAGAGATTGTATGCGCGGCGGGTGGCTCATTGCTCGTCAATATACGTGCGTGCATTCATGCCCGCGGCCGGTGTGTTCTCGATCATATCTCACCCCGAGGAACAGTGGCGGCAGCCGAGGAGGTGGTTGGTCGACCGACCAACACGTCCCTACTAATTAACAATCGCTATTAGCCGACTTGGTCAATTGTACCTGAATTATTCTACCTGTGATGCCTTACCAATTCTATCTAGGGACATCCGTGCACCACCAGAGAATGGTACAAAAAATGTTGCTCATATTTCTTCTCGTATATTATTCGAAAAATTAGAAAGGTAAAAATAATAATAAATTTTAAATAACTCTCAACGTTTACATATTTAATCTATTACGAGTATACGTCTATCAAAATGACACAATGAAATAAAAAGAAATGATCTATTGTCGATAGATAGTATTGAAACATTGTTGGTCTATGGAGTGAATTAATTGAGAGTATAGGATCTGAATTACCCAGTTATTGCATGCAGGTACCAACGTCTTTGACCGCATTTGCAGAAGCCGATAGTATTTACCTTAGACATCCCCGATGAAGGTACAATAAAGGAACGATCTAACACGTTGAATCTACAGTACCTCAAAGCACTGGGAAGGTTTGTGTGAATTTAACACACCTATACGTATATATATATATGTATACACATGTATGCATATGGGTTAATAGCGGTCAAGACCGATAACGTTGGAAATTGCCTAATCCTTTGGCTAATCTCGCTTCAAATTAGTAATTAGAATCTTTAGATAAATTCTGACGAAGCTATAATACTTTATTTAACCATTAATGAGTGTAACATTTTCTACGAAATTATTGACATGAGCCATGTTGAGGGAAACACGTTGAAACGGTATAACTCGTATAACAGGTTTAACGTCTACGAAGGTGTTCACGTTTTGCAATCCCGAAAGTAAGATAGGACAGGAGCTCCCTTTATAGCTGACACGGAATCACTCCGAAATATTCTCTGACATATCGTTTTGGTGTCCGAGCGTAAAACGATAGGAGATTTCATGGTTCTAACATTTGAACACTTAGTACCGTGGAGTACACTTCCAAAGATTCTTGCATGGGAAACATCAAAAAGACATAGTACAGTCGTTATTTTAAATGAATGCGAATGTTTCCCAGAGTTATATCTCATCGAATATTGAGAGCAATTTCCATGTTATTAGAATTTCATGGTTAATTCCAATGGTATTTAGAATTACATGGAATTAATAAATTAATTCCATGGTATTTAGAATTTGTACCATTACCCAGAAAAGTCCTTTTGAATCTAACACGATACGGCCGTTTTCAAAATCATGATTGACGATAACGTTATCTACGTTATCTACGATGAGATACAATTTTCTATCTGACTACGCTTCGTGTCATATCACCAATGAAATTTTATCGGATAACCTTAATTTCTTTAAATTAATAAAACGAAAATCAACGGGCGCATAATCGTTTACGAAATAACATTTCACTTTATGAGATATATGTGGTATAACGTTTGATCAAAGTAATGTGTTTTTCACAAACCACTCATAGCTAACATAGGTTTTATTTTATTTCTTTGAGCTTGCTTTTGACGTATGTATGATTATGCAGTGAAAATGTATTCAATCTAAAGGAATAAATCGAAGTAAAAGCGAGAAATGGACTGAAAGTTTATTCTTTTCAATGCAAGTAAAGTGGCATCGTTCAAAAATGAATGGATTCGATTGACGAAGTATAAGTACAATCAGACATAGAAATATTTCGACGTTTTTACAAATTGAATATATTATCTATTTTTATTTTTTTTTATGTTAGGTAAAAAGTTGTTTGAATATGTTAGTAGATACGAATAAATAATTATATTATATTTAATAGGTAAACATAAAAAACGACATCAAAGATTTTAATTTACCAAAATTATAAATATGTTAAAGTACGTGAAATTTTATTTAAACAGAAAAAAGAAAAGAAAAAGAGTTTGGATAATTTATTACGATTCAACGGCTGCAGTTTTGCGCTTTATTGAAGTTTTATTGATATTATCGTTAAGCCGGTATTTACGTATATTAATACTGGAGGCTAACTAGTTTGATTTTCGTACAGTTCCCGACAAGGGAATTTATCAGCTTCGAATTTTGGAAACAGGCTTTGTTGATCATTGAATCATTTGACCAACGTCAATCGCATATTGAATCAATCTCCATTGCTCGAGCATATTTACCTCACGTAGCTGTTAATAGGCGGGAAATACCTTGCAATGTGAACAGAATTTCAAATACGATATATTTACAAGTGAACGAAATGTAAAGTTACAATTGAAGTCGTAAGATATTCATATTACTAATTATATTACTTATATAGATATTAAAATTATTATTCCTCTCATTAATATTTAACAAATAAATTTAGTTTTCCTAATATTACATTGTATACTTTTCGATGGTAAGATTTTCATTAATCTAAACTCAATAATGTTTCGTGCTTCATTAAAATGTACGAAAGTTTTACTCGGAAATCTCTATAAAGTCGAGTTCTACATTTTGCAAACTCCAAAGAAATTTACTTATCAATTTACTTATCGTATTCAAAATAGCTACACGAACCAGTTCGCGGAAAGTAAACAGTTTAAGTACTTAAGTAAAGTCTCTAAACCTATCAAATTATTTACAACATTAGAAAATACAAAGCAAATCGATTCTATGTTTAAAACGTGAATAAATGAGATGAATTCTTTTATGGTACCTACATTTAATTTATTTTAAAACGTTTAATGTTAAATAAGGCGTAACTTACCTTAAACGAGAAATATTTTTCTCTCGATTATCTATGTTGTGAGATCGCATCAGACGTAATAAATTATACTATAAGAAAGCCTTCTGTTTTATCGTTTTCTTCAAGACACTTTCTATAGTTACAGCCCTGTTTTCTTGGCGAAGCCTTCCTCCTCATTTCGAAGAGATCCACAATCTTTTCCCGCTTACTCGACTACTTCACCTTTTTCATCCTTCTATCTGCGAGTCATGTTGTTCAATTTTCTTCTTTTTGGTTTTTTCGACATGATAAATATTTTATCATCTATCGGAATTCGTGGAACATCAAGATTATCTCGAACATAATATATAATAGATACGTTTCGCAAAAAATCGGAGAAACCAAAACTAATTTGAGGATACTTTTACTTTTTGTTCTTGGAACAATAAATTGATAAACAAAAATTAATTTCGATATTCCTTTTTGTTCAAAAATACGCTTTTGCAATTACATTAATATTTTTTCTATAAATTGCTTAACTCTCCTTTCTATTTGTTACGTAAAAACATAACGAAAGTTATAAATCCGTGAGAATCCTACTCGAAAATGCAGAGAAGATATAGCACATTCTTGAAAGCCATAAAACTGGTAAAACATTCGACGACAGACCTGTCAAGTGATGTCGATTTGCTAAGTAAACACATGTGTTCTTACCAACAGAAACGATTTCCTTTATCTTAAATAAGATTCTCTCGTTGCATAGTTTCCACTATGACATCCAATAAACAAAGTTAATTTTCTGAATCGATGAACTATGGGGGTGGTTTTTTCTGCCATTGGACAATCAATCTAGGAAAAAGAATGATGACCATCTTTTTCCTATAAAAACCCACGAAGTAACACCGTCAGCATCATTCGATCACAAGGATGCATTCGATCACATTCATTTAATCATCATTACTCGATTTGCTCAACATCACGAAAAACAACATTCAAAATCGCATCAGCTCCTGACGACGCAGTAGAACCACTAGCAAGAAAAAAAATGCAAGCATCGTAGCAGCAAACTATATATCTGCAAACAACGAATTTATCAAGTGGAGTATTGTCGAAGCATCGTTTAACAATTCACAATGCAACGACAATCGATATAACAACTACAACGACATTTTAGCGATAAACAAATAACGTAGTACTGATCAAGACACATGTCGTTCAACACTATTTTCAGAAATCATTTTATTATCGAACCCATATCCCATTACAAAATGGGATCGTTAAAATTTGAATGCTCGATGTTCCTATTATTTTCTCGTTAGTAATTTCAACAGGTTAGCTAGAAATTCAGACATGTGTTTGTTGTAGATAAGCGATCACGTTAACCTATAGATTAATACCTATTCGCTATTAAGAGATTCATTTAGTTCTAGAGAGAAAAGAACATGATATAAAATAATTATGAAAAGATTTAGAAATAAGATACAATAAAAGCTTGACCATGTAAAGATCATTTAAAGATTTTCACTTGGTATTTCGTATATAATGTAAACAAGTTTCTATTTGTACTATATAATATTACTAAAAAAATAAATATATTGTAAGAATAATCATTTATTAGATTAATATTGGTATATGAATTTCACGATAGATTGATACTATTGTTTCTGCGGTTGTTCCATGAAATTCTAGTCACGTACACATATCATAAACACATATATTAGATATTGTATTATTCGACATCAAACATTTGGGATGATAGATCGCAATTATGTTACGCATACAAATTGAAGAATATCTAAATATTGATCGGATATATAGGTAATTACTAAGAAAATGTATGAGTTAAAGGGAGTTCAAAATCTTGAAAATTAAAACTGCATAATATATTAACATTTTTGTCAAAATAAAATTTAATAAATATTAAAAATTATTCGTTATGTATTCCGAACAAACAGGATCCAAACGTTACTAGAAACACTGCATACTTCTGTTCTTCGTATTTTTAGGTACTTTGCATATGATTCTAAAATCACAGCAAACGTTATCTCCTGTCGTGCAAGGTGGTAATCCGCAAAATCGTAGAGTTTATGCAAAATTATTTAAATCTCCTTACTTCCTCTTTCTACTCGACTATACGAAGATATTCATATCGTTCCCGTGTGTTTTGTCGATGCTCTTAAAGGCAATTCTTTACAAATGTCTGACCATACAAAGGTATATCCGTTCGTATTTCTTAAAAATATTGAATGTTATTGTTCTTACTAACTTTTCGCCTTATTAAAAATGTTTGTTTAGTTACATTGGTTATGTAAATAAAAAAAAATACGAATAAAATATAATTTTTATCTTGATCTTTTCTGTATTATTAAAATGCATGATAAAATAAGAAAAATATCAACAAAAGTCTCTTTTCTTCTATCTTTCTATCACAGTTTTCTCTTCGTAAATTCCTCGTATCTAGTATACCACAACTCTCCTCTAGTAGCTTCTTCATCGGTAGAGATCTTCCCAACGGTTGCTCGAGAGGAACGACGTCGAGACTCGAGAGCCATGAAATATTTCGACCAGCAGCTATTAATCGCGGCTGCTGATCGTTCGTGCAGAAGTAACGGCCTTATACCCGTAAAATAATTCATGCCGCGTACTCTCACCGTCCGATGATTTATTTCGCGTGACAGCCGAAATATCTTCCAACACTATCCTATCTACCTTTAGACCTATCCACGAATTTATATCACATTACTTTAACGTTCGTTAAACGAATTTCAACGTTGATTTTCCTAAGTTTTGAAATCGTCGACAGCTATGAGGAGAGTATGTATTACTTACACATATAAACCGATACCTTGTAACATAACTATCTGAGCTCGTTATCTGTTTGATTATTAAACCCAATCGAAATCGAGAAAGCCAAATTCGCATCGACCGATATTTAACCCCCGAAATTCATCGAGACCAAGATTACTATCTACGCTCTTCGAAATATTCATTAAGCCACGTTAATCGAAACGCGATTTGATACGAGTCAAACGCTAATCATCGAACCATTCTCTCCAGTCACGGCTTGACCAAGCGTAACGTTTGATAATTTCGTTATGCTACGCGTGCATAGAGGTTCATTCGCCTGGAAATGCCTATCTATGAAAAAGTAATCAGTCGAAAACTCTCGAAAATTTGTTTACGTTTAACATTTCATCTGAAATACAATTTTGTTAACTGGTTGATCAAATTTTTATCTCTCTCCAATTTTAAATATTAGATTGTTATATAATTTTGAGATGAAATTACTATTTGAACGAAAAAATTTCATTTTGTTAACAACATGTTGACCATTCTTGTTTACAATTAGCCATCATTTATAACATAGTACGTTCATTCAGAATCAAAGTATTTACCCAACGATCTAAAGCAAATATTGGAAAAGAGAGTGTTAGTAGTAGTAGTTATATCTATAAGTATTTATATACAGATAAAAAATGCAAGGAAGGCTATATCGGGCTTTCACGTAGATTTCGATCGCTAGAGGATTTTATTAAATCCACCTCTAGGATCGGAGCGCATCAAGGCTCAGCGGATCGACGAATCTCTCAAATCTCGACCGAACGAACGATAAACGAGCTGAGAAATACTGCTTCGGAAAGGACTGAAGGGTTTTTTGTTCGCTTACAAAAAGCTACGCTTTGGATATCCCTCCTAGGTATTTCACCACGCTTTTATCCCCGTGGGTAAAATCGCGAAAAGGTCTTTGTCCTTCTGTCTCTCCCTCTTTCTCTCTCTTCCTCTTTCATTTCTCCAACACGCGCGAGTGAGCACGCAGCGACTTTTCTTTCTTCTGGTGTCTTGCTTCTTGAAATTGACGAAAGCACGTCGATTCGACGGCGTGAAAGTTCTCATGCTCGGAATAACAAAATAGAAGAAGAAAAGGCACCAAAGAGTGAAAGAGAGAGAGGGAGAGATAGTTGTGAGCACATAAGACGTCATCGACGTTCTCTTCAATGAACTCTTGGAATAATAGACGAATATAAATGCGGAAGAGCGCTCGTATATGAATGAGTCTTTTCGTGCAAAAGCACGAAAGAGAACAGCAGACTCGAATCTTCGTATAGGTACGCTTATATAATACACGTATGTATGTATATGTATGTATGATACATATATATATATATATATATATATATATATATGAATACATATAAGTATATACACGTCCGTATCTATCTTCTCTGCAAAATTATATCGTCGTGCAAACGAGTGGTTAACACACGCCTTTATTATAAGCTAACCATCCGATGTGTTGTCGAGACAAAGAGTTTCTCTCGCTCGTTTCTCGGTTAAATTTGGTAAACCGATGCTGCTAGCAGCTTCACTGGATAGAACGAATTTAACCTTTTAGAAGTTGACTGCGCGCACTTTCATTCGTTTTCAAAAATCTCGGAAAATTTCTATGGGAGATGGACGAGGGACAGTACTCTTCACGGTCCATTAAGATAATCTTGATTTTTTTTTCGGAATAAAATAGAAATCAAGTTTAATGTGATTCTAATTGCAACAGAAATTTAAAAAAAAAAAAAAAAAGAAAGAAATAACCTACTTTTTCCTGGTTTTTATCTTTGCCCCTTTTTTCTTTTTTATCTTTTTAATGCTTCGTTACCTTTTACATACGACACGGGAAGATAAGTTTTCATTGTGTTAGCATAATAGCCAAATGCAGTGAACTGTTTTGTGCACGCTAAAACTCAACTTGACGTTAAAAGTAACGCTCTCGTAGTGTCGACTCTTTATGTGTATGCTTGTTTTTCAAATGGAAAGGATTTTGGCTACCTTTTGCGACATCGTTGCTTTACATTTCGTCCTGCAACCGTTACATTGCTCATGTAACGAGAATTACACGCTACCATATTTATAAAATTTTTCATTTGCACGGGAAATTTTCTTTTCAGTATACCAATTTGCATAAGTTACTTGAAAAAAAATATAAAATCTTCCGAATTACATGAATTTAATACTAACAAAAATAAATCGTTTTTCGATAATTAATACTTATTGTTAGAAATAATTATTTTTACATATTTTTATTATCCTCGTTACATACAGTACATATTCGTAAAAACAATTAAATGAAGCTGTAGGAATTTATCATTATTAATTTAATTAATCGACTAAGATAATCTTATATGTTTTAATAATTTACTCTAAATCAAATTCATTTTGTAATCTTCGGATTATCTCTCTTTCTCCCTCTCTCTTTCTCTCTCGCTCTGCATCGTCATTCATGCATGAGATCGTGCCATTTGCGAGGGACATCTAAACTGTACGATAGTTATTACGAACTCGCTATATATTTTGGTCCACTCTCAAGTTGTCTTCCTACGATTGGATCTGATACTCTGAAATTGACTACCCTATCTAGGAACTACAATAATTGTCGTGCCTCTTCCTCCCCCCATCTCTTTTCCTCGCTCAAACCATCCAACTCCCAGCCCACCTCTTTCTATATATCTGTATATATATCTGTTCTGTGATTCTCTGAGTATAAATTTTCGTTCTATAACTGACAAGCGATTTAGCTTTATGAGATTTGATCTTTCAGCGTAAACTACATTCGAAGATATATCTAACGTTCCCTTCGAACATATCAAACCATAAAATTATCTTTCGATTGGATTCTGACCATGGATATATATAGTATCAAAAAATATGTGATCGTTCGATCAAGAAATAAAAATACGTGAAATGCGAAATTAATAAAAGTGAGTTTGTACATTTTATCGATTCGTAACAAAAATACAATTCTTAACGAAATTAGCTTATCAACTAGTTCCATTTCCAAGTTTCGATTTTTAGACGCGTACTCGATTCGTAATAATTTATTAATGAATGCTGACTATTAGAAATTGTAGTAATTTCAAAAGGAACAATTGAAAAACCGTAAGGGAGGTAGGTTAAATGAAACATTTGTCAAAACTCACACACCTGTCTAAACGAATAAAGAAAATTTTTATACAGGAAAAAAAAATAAAAAAACGAAAAAAAAATTGTATTAGTGAATAAAAAATGGTAAACGGCTGTAGAAATGAAAGAAAAAAACAAACAAGAGAAAAAAATAAAGTGCAAAGTAGAAAAAAAAAATGGTATGTAGGAAAAGCTTTAGTCAGTTCATACCGGCAATGAAAAGCGGTTATTAATATTCCAAGCATACGATCAAAGAAATATCGTTTTCGAAGTTATTTCCCGTCTACAAATTGCCGGAACGCAATAGAGGAATATTTGAAACGTTGGTGGGATATGTAAGCATTATAGAATCGTGTCGTGCCACATGAACGTTGCTTCAAGATTAACAATTCTCCGTGCCATTTCCATGGGATTCTATCGGATTGCACTCGCGATTGGACCAGGCCGATTCTGTCACATTCAACACCTGTCGTTACCCGTAATACCCTGTCTTCCGGTTTCCGTCTATTTCCGTCTCTGTCTCGGGATATCAGAGCCAAAACGATCGGGCTTAATGTCTCCACGGCACCAACGTGCACAATGTGAAAGTAGATTATAGCTCACGGCTCGTGAAAGTTCAATAAGCCATGATAGTGAATTATCGTCCCTTTGGAACTAGGGCGTGTGCTCGCACCTACTACTACTACTATTACTACGACTACTAATACCACCATTATAACCATCTCTACTACCATCACAACTACTATCTTTCTCCGGCACCACCTCCTTTCACACCAGAATATTCTCTTCGAGCATTAAAAGGTTACACCACCTTGGCACTCGGAGAAACTAGCACAAAAAAGAAAATTATTTTTAAAGCAACTTTCAATTATATAAATTTTTTATTATTATTTAATAAATACAGTATTCATTAATAAATATCTTTACATGAGAATTATTAAAAAATATGAAAAAATGACAGAGATATAAGTTATTCTGTGGAATATCATTTTTTGAACTGATGAAGATTATATCTCGAGAGAACTACTCAACCAATTTTAAGATTGACATCATACTTACTTTATATTAATATCTACAAAGTAGTATAATTTCTTTTAATTGGATGCCTTGTTCAATGTCTTTTCAATCTCTTAACTTTAAATTTTCTTTTTATAATAGTTATTCTGAGCGATAAAGTAGTGTACCCCTTTAAACTAGATATCCAACAATACCCTTTCGATTTCAAAGAAAAATATTTTATAATCCGCTCGTGCTACTTTCTTATACTTTATTACTCTTTTTTTTCTCTTATTCTATATTTTAAATACATAACGAATATCTTTGCCTTCAATTTTAGATAGAAATAATAAGATAGAGAGATATAAAGTAGAATAATATACTATCGAGGAATATACAATAAAATATCAATGGATTATGTACTATAGACTATAAACGTAAATTAGGTAATACGTTTTTCGAAAGCTTAAGTGATTCAGCATTCCTTGCAATAAAATATTTTTACGAAACAATACACCATAAAACAAGATGGGGCTCTTTAAAAATCAATAGTACCTACTACCTTCCATGAACTATCGTTTACCATCCTGACTATACCTAATTCACGATCTTTACGGTGCTGACTCGACGCTCTGAACATGAATCGATATATCATTCAACCTGAGCCGGATCAGCACTCTTCGATGTACAAGTTTTGTTAGACATTAAAGCTCCTATCACACAGACAGGCTTAGACATTGACAATACCGAATCGCGAGAATCTATCTACATATTTTCTATCGGTATATTTATTCTACTTATAAATATATGTACATCTTTTTAATAATATCGATTTATACAAATTTTCATTTAGAATCTTGCTTTTTCTTCTTAACATTTCAGAATATAGATTATTGAAAGAGCAAGTAAGATGATTATCTGTTGTCCTTGACACCCTAAATAAAATGTATCTCGGAACATTAACAAATATATTTATTTGACATAACGAACAAAGAGAATATTTACTGAGTTTTCATTTATTTAAGCTCTTTGACATCAACTTTAGCTTAATGCGAGCTCGCGTGGGATACATTGACCATTAGGAAGGGATGTTGAAAGCTTGTATGAATAATTAACGAGAAGTTATAATTATTGCCTTCACTGTGTACTATGTAATTTCACAGCTACGTTTAAGATTAGTCAGCTGACATAAAATATTCAAATTAAGTTTTAAGCAACTGAGATTAGTTAAGGAAGGGAGAGAAAATTATGATTAGTTGTATGTATTTATTAGTGAATCCTCCGCTACTTGAATCATAACAAAAATATATTTGTGTTATTAGAAAAAAATAAAGGAACAAAAAAAAAGAGAATAATAAATCAAAGTTAGTTTGATATTCATCGATTGGCCATCGATCAATAAAGTTAAATGGCTGTGCTTTGATTCGAGTAGAGAATCGTAGTTTCGTTTCGGGAGATATTGAATGAAGTTGAGCGTCCGAATTGACCATCTGTGCTACATAAATTCTCGAAACCACCCTCGAAGCGACAGTACGATTGGAATCTTTGCAAAAAATACTGTCATCACGTGATACTCTGAATCGATGTAGGTCAGTTCTTTCGTTGAATGAGAATCGAAGTGACCCAATCAAATTATGATATTTAAAAAAGAATATTTTTCTAAAAAGAAGTCATAAAAAACTACTATAACACAAAATCGTCATTTCTTTGTTTGAATACGTGTTTACTTCTTTTTAATTTTTCAATATTTACAGGATGATTATTTTAATACGATAAATATATTTTTGATTAGCTAAACAAAAATTTGAACTACATAAAGCTCGAAAGATAACTAAATCTAATTGACTCTTAATTTATAGATGAAAAATATTAATCATGTTCAATGGTTCGTTCAACGAACGAATTTGAATAATTAAATAAGATTGATAAAATGATATTGCTGTACGATAAAGTGGCAAAGTATTTATTAAAATAAATTGAAATTGAGGAATTATGATGACTTCAATAAAATATAAAGTCATTGGAAAATTTCGATTCGAATATTAGATACATCTTTGATAAGACTTGTACCCGAGCGTATCAAGCATCTAATAATATTTGAATACAGCTTTAATGTAGGACTATCTAAAACAGACTAGTCGTCATTCATACGACTACGAACCATTGAAAATCAGTCACTTCATTCACTCCCGTTACTGCACTGTGACGAAACTCTCGGAAAATCAATAGCGACGCGACCGACGAAATATAACGGTGATGAGAAAAGGCCCTTCTTTCTATCATGGTAGATAATTAAAAAAAAAAAAAAAGAAAATAGAGAGAAAGAGAGAGGAAAAAGTGAAAAAATAAAATTAAAAAAAAAAGACAAAAAATTTGAATAAACAAATAATAAAAAAAATCTTGGGACGTGGCTTTCCACTGAGAAAAACTTGTTCACCTGTTGTACACACAACGTTTGATAATTGTTACATTGAAAAGATGGATAATCGTGAATGGACGCGAAAAAATTGTGCATACAAAGTACATTTTGCATTTTATCGTTTGGTTGATAAAAAGAAAAAGTTTTTTCTTTTTAATGAGTGAAAAGTAGTTAAATATTTTTATTATATTGCACGATATCAAATTCTTTATAAAAGTAAAAAAAAAAGTTAAATATCACAAAATTCATTTTTCAGAGTAATTTAAATTCTTCTATAATGTCATAATAGTAGATGTATGATACAAATAAATATTCCATTATACTAATTCTTGGCAAAGTGTAACTGAATGGACAACGGAAAATACGAGATGCGTATATTACTTACGTTTAATTGCAATGTGTATGATCTCTTTTATGTCTCTTTAAATAAGTGCATCTTTTTTGCATTATCTGTTGCATGAAACTTCCATTAGCGTGAAATTTGTTCTTATTACTGATTTTATTGAATGAATGATACTTAAATTCTTTTCAAATTTTCCACCAGTGAATAGTCAAAATATAAAGTATCTTCTCCTGTTTGTCATTAAATCATGAAATTTGACTTATTCATTTCCTAGCTGAAAATGAAACGTTTAAGAACGAAAAAAAGAAACATAGAGACATTTGTTTACCAACGAAACTAAAAGGACTTTAAAACCACACAATAATAGTAACATACAAAGTAATGAAAGTTATTAATCAACGTTATATCATTACTCCTATTTACACACTACAAACAAAAAGCACAAACCTCGTTTGCTCGTTCTCTAAAGAAGGTTGCTTTTCTCAACATAGAAACGTGTATACTGTATGAATTGAAAATTAAAGTTTTAATTCTACTAGGTAACTACTTTTAGTCGAAAAACGAATGATACATGCATTTCCACGAGTAAACGTTTTACAAAAATGATTTTGAGAGATTAACTATTTTCGTGGTAATTCATTAGGAATTGAAAACACTCTATTGAAAGCTTTATAAAAGAGGGCACATTATGCGATTATAATATATTCATTTACTATACAAATGTCGATAAACTTTTACATATTTAATATCGGATAATGTAATTTTCGGATTCCAGCTCTCTTCCCGTTATTTTTAATATTAACGAAGTGGAAAGAGAAAAGTTTGGGCAATATCGTTAAATGGATTAAGTACGATTGTATAAGTAAATACGATTTGGAGTTGGTGCAATGCGTAAAAGGTGGAAGAAAAGTTTCCTTTTGTTGACTTCGATTGAAAGAAGTTTTTCCGTTTATTATAGATATTTCCATCTCTAAATTTGTCCATTCAATTCTATCCGTTTTTTTTTCTTTCCAAATGTCCAACTCAACCAAGCGAGTTCGTTGAACCAACGATGTTTAAACATTTGTATAACGAAAACATTAATCCTCGTTTTACTTCGATTTTTCTTCATATCTAACAACAAATAGAAAAAAACGTCTAATTGTTAAGATTCTCGAATAATCTGGAAAGCTGTCCATTGTATTTAAGTAAAATTTCCATCTATGGAAATATAAATACGTGGCTTATCTTTATCGGATTTTTAAGATTATCGAAAATAAATACCCATTCACTTTGTACCGATTACGTTAAAAACTTTTCGAAGTTAAAATCATGTATGAAAAAAAACGAGAATTTCACTTAAGTATCAAATTATCTCTTGTCGAGTAACTAAAATTAGATAAGAAAATTGACGAAACTGGAGGTGGAACCGATACCAGGTGTAGCAAGTTAACATAATTTTGTTTCTAAAATCATGAAGATTCGCGAGCTTCGAAGTTTATAGCGTGGAACATAACCGCTTTACTTCAACTCGACTAAATTCGCCGTTTCCAACTCGCTCATGCGTTAGTCAGTTATGTTTACGCGCGGGGAAACTTACGAAACTTAACTGAATTAGCTAGTTAACGGTTGGATTATGCACACAACATTTAGCTGTGAACTTAGCTCAAAGTACTGACTTAGGGGACGATAGAAACGAAAACAACAGTTTTCTGTTAACAAAATAAAGAAGTAACACGTGGAATCATTTGCGCTCGGAGCATGCAAATTCTATCCTTTAATCATGAAAGAAAGAACGATTTATGTTAGAGACACACGAGTAATTCGATTCATTTATAGTTCGTGTCAGTACTATTTTTCTTTTTTAAAACAAATCATGAAAGAAAGGACGATTTATGTTAAAGACACGCGAGTGATTCGATTCATTTATAGTTCGTGTTAGTACTATTTTTCTTTTTTAAAACAAAAGTTACATTTAGTTTTCATCAAGTTTTTAAATAAAACTATTGCGCACGTTTCTTCTTATAAAAAAAAATCAAGTAACGTTACAAATAAAAATGTTCTTTCGTAATCCGTTTTGAATAATTAAAGAATTCCATGCAAATAAAATAAATCAAAATGTACAATACAGTTTCTATTTCTAGAAATCTCATTAGTATTAATTTTATTTATTCGTTTAATTCCAAACACTAAGAGTTTAAGACTGCAATACGTTTGATAGCAAATGGTGGGATAGAAATCAAGAAGAATTAGAATAAATTATCTGCGGATGTAATATGCTAGCATATTTTGTATCACGTTATTGCGAAAATAAATTATTTGAATATCGAAGAGAGAAATAAATTGGAATTGAGGGAAATAAATTGAAAATGTTGCAACGGAATAGTTGAAATGATTCGTTCGAAGCAAGAAATATTACATCGAATGTATAAAAATATATCAAATAATAATCGTAAAGATGGATATCCACATGTTCTAATTATAAAATATATATTATCTATTTTATAATATCTTTATATAAAAAATGATAATTGTTTTAAACATATATTTTCCTCTTTAATCTTTATTTATAAGAACAATACTGTAATACTGTCCATGCTTGATTGCACATGTACTCTTACTATAAATTTATTCTGATGAATATTTTTTTGGAATGTCAATTAAATGCTAGTTACCAAATTTGTCAAAATTCAATTTTATATTAAATTTAACATTAGCCTTTAAAATAAAAAGAAAATTAAGTGATTCATTTATAATCAAACAGTGTTATATGTATTCATTCATTTATTTACTGGTTTTATATATATATTTTTTTTATCTCTTTGTTTTTTCTCTATATTTTCGTTACTCATTTCAAAAACATGCTAGCTCGTAGAGTATTTAGAGGAGCATACGTACGCTCGTGTAAATTCAAACATCAGGATCGACGTGCATATTTGAACGATGAACCGCAAATATACGTTTGTTATCTCTAATTATCTCGTACAAATAATAACCGGCTTGTTCGGCGGATTCTGATTCTTCATGACGAATTTGACGTTATTGGTCATTGAAAGACGACAAGAACAAAAATCGAATATGCACCCCATTCAAAATCGTTAAACTTAACTCCCATTAGACATAAATTCTAATAAATCGTCAATATGTAACATAGGTATTAATGATCAACGACCATAGTAATCTATACGTTTGTTCGAACGTGAAGAGTCATCTTGCATGGTTAGAAAAAAATAAAAGAGTTATTCCCATGTATTATCGAATTTCTCGGATAAAAAAAGGAAATAATAAAAAGTGTAGAGAAGGAAAGAGAGAGAGTGAAAGGAGAAGAAATGGTAGGAAAGGGATAAGAAAAAAGAAGAGTAAGGAATAAAAAAAGGGAAGGGAAAGAACAGAGAACAAAAATTACTTTCACAAGGATGGCGCAATCGATTCCGTCGTCTAACCGCAGGAAATTTCCCATGATTTTTCTCGGTCTGTGAAATTTGCTGGCGTGGGTTCGTATGCGCTCTGTGCAGGCGATTACGCGCGGTCATACATTGTTAGAAAACGATCGAGATGGTGTACAGGGTTGTTCAGAAATATATCATCGATATTGCAGAAACATTATTTTATCTTTCTATTTTTTTTTCTAGATTTTTTCTTAATAAATACAAATTCATCGAATGAATGTGTTTAAAAAATGATTAAAATATATGTAATTAAATAATTTTAGTGATTAGATCACGAGAATGTGTTCCGAGTCACTGTATAGATTTGTTAATTCGTTCAAACGAAAATAATATATACATGTGTAGTGCGTCTCAGTTCATATCGTGCGTGATAGAAGCGTGGAAAAGGTTAGAAAAAAATTGGAGGAAATAAAAAACAACATATGAACGTATAGAACGAGTTAAATCAACGAACAGGTGCGAACAATTTCGTCGGATAACCCAATGACCTAGATATATGTATATACACTCGTTGATATTGATTGGTCATCGCTTGTTTGTCCCATAGTGCTCTCGGACACCAGCTTCATCGTCCTTCTCGTGATTCTGCCGTGACCATTGTTTTCGATTTCTCGCATCATTCATCCTCTGCTGCTCACAATCCTTCTCTCTCTCGCTCTCGCTCTATAGATATAGGTATATATATACAATATATATATTTCTCTCTATCTCTATTTCCCCTTTTCCCTTAACCGTTAGCAACTTCTACTCTCCGTTTATCGCACTCACTCCTGACTTTTCTCCTTACGAAGGAATTGGATTTATGGCTTTATTTTCCTCTTTCGTGGACAATGTCTACTCAAGCAGATTGCTCATCGAAAACGTAGGTTTGCATTATAGTGAAATAATAGAGATCCTTGATCCCTTCTCTTTCATGTTGACTACAGGGAAAGAAAAAATAACGAAAAAAAACGATAGAAAAAGCGACTTCTTTGATGGGTACGTCCTCGCTTGACGAAACAAATTCGCAATCGAGAACAGTATAAGCGAGGAAATGAAAAGAGAAAAAGAAGAATAGATAGAATAGAAAGAGGGGAAATGGATTTTCGTAGATTTTTCATTGATATATTCTCGAATTCTGGACAGATAAAAATAAATTGGAACTTACTTCGTGGGTAGCTGCATTTACTTGAGAACTAAGCGTTATCTGATGACAAGTTTGGACTTTCGTAGTTGTAGTTTTGATAATAATCGATGAGAAGTTCCTGAGCATCGATCAAAGTAAGGAGAATATACGAGATAGAGTGAATGTATTGTTCTTGTTGTTACTATCGGGAGTAGCCAAAGTTGTTCTGCTTATATTACATTAAATAAACATTAGTATAATGAAAAGTCATTTGTAGAAAGTCAAAGTGCTATTCTCGTATAATTAAATTACGTATTTTATTGGAATAATATTTAACTGATCGCAAATGTTATTTTATTATTTATCTTTTAGATTATATAAAGATAAATATAATAAAATATCATAGAGAGGCACATTCAATATAAAAAAATCAACATCGGGCTCGTGCCATTCAATGCATGTATGTAAATTTCATTTATATTCTGTAATTGGAAGTATAAATTTTTATGGATGAACGGTGAATGCACTCGTGCAAATCGATTCACTGGTAATTCTACTGATGCAAGCTTTGCACAAATTCAAAGTTACAATGCGACAATAACTTTTAGTCTTGTATCCACAAGAGAGTCATGCTTTTCCTGTCTATATCTCGAAAGATTTATTGGACGGTGAACGAGCGATATCGAATTACTATAATACTTGGAAAACTTAGAAAACGATTTTAATCTTTCTTAATTCTTGTTGTGTCCTTCGTCTTATTCTTTATAGATATGTATGTATTTTTAAAACGTTGCGTTTAAACAAAAATATAATATTATATAAAACGATCATAGGGTGCTTGTATGTGTGTAAAAAGGTAGGGTTTTATACTATTTTTTAGTCTTACTTGCTCGTATATATAAAGTCACCTTTTCTGAGACATATGGTGTATAAACTAAGGTGTTCTAAAAGTACTATAAATTATATTCTAAAAGTCTTTCGATAACTCTTCTAAACCAAAAGCTGATGTTACATATATGACCTATTATTCTTTTTCAGATTATCAAACTTGTGATTTATCATATATGCATAATATATTGTTAGTCATCACTCAGGGTTACAATGAGAATTCAACAAAACTTAATGTACAAAGAGCAGAACAATAGAACGGAACAGTAATTAACATGATGTGAGCTCTCTAGTTCGTAACTACCGGAACAATTCCACGCTTCTAAAGCAAGTCTAAACACCGCGATCTTCTTGTCAAGATCTTTGTTGATCATCTTCTTGTCAGCGATCACCTGGAAATAGTCTTCGACTCAGGCAGACTTGCTCGCACAATAATATTTATTATTATATTTTCTTATTTCTTCTATTATTTTATCTCTCCCTCTCTCTCTCTCTCTTTCTCTCTGTATATATGTATATATTCAAACGAATGTGTAAATTTATTGTTTATTTTTATCAGAATATTATTAGATTCTAGATAGATAAAATTTTCATAAACTTATTTAACTTTCTAAAGAAAAGATTTACAAGTAATCAATCTTAAGATCAGTGATAAATGAATTTTTTAGCAAAAATTAGGTTCGCTCAACTTCAATTATCTTTAGCGTAGTTTGTTCATATTTGCGAAAAAAACGCGTTTATTAATTTAAACTCTTTAGTAAGCTTACCAAAAATAACATTGCAACAACTGTTACTCAAATGATAGAGGGCTTATTTTTATCGTTTGGAAACTTTTACTTCCTGCATTAGTTCGGAATACGAAATCTCACGGATCGATCGGTCAAAAAGCAATGCCATGATTGCATTCACGTTTGTGTACGCTTCGAAGAACTTTCCTATCGATGGAAATATCGATTTCCATTACCTTCCTCGTTTAACCTACTTCTCTCTTCTGAACAGGAACAAACAGAAACGAGCAGGAATGAGCGTATCTACATTCTAAATGACTATAGAGAGAGCTAAAGTCATGGGATATGTTATATTGGGTTAGGGGAAAAAGTTTCTTCGTATTTTAATGCAAAACTGAGACAAGCTTTTTTCATATTTTAAATATCATGAATATAATTAAATTATATTTATATATATACAGTATAATATATATTACAGCTTCACAAAGTATGGGGTCGCAGATATTTTAATAAAACAAGGAAATTCTTAGGTGAAAATAAATTCAAAAACAATTTAGCAGCACTACATGTATGTGTAGTATGTCTGTGAGTTTATGATAGTGAAAAAGAAGATATAGAGTCTATATCTAAGATTGGGAAATACTTGTTTCGGTAAAGTTAGTCGACAAATAGAAGAGTTAGAGGAGCCCTGATATATATATATATATATATATATATATATATAATATATAATATATATAATAAATTAATATATTTAATTAATTAAATTAATATATATTATTATATATAATATTAAATTAATTAATTAGGTTAAATTTAATTTAAAAAATATCTCTTGAGTGTTATTAATAATCATTTAAAGTTATTAGAAATTTTATAATTAACAAAAATAATTTTTAAATTAGCTATATAAATTTAAAAAATACTTTTAAATATAAATATGCTTATACGTACTATAAATTTGAATTTAGAACATTTATCCTATTTGAATAGTGGTCATATTAATATTTCGTTTCTGATAGGTGCATTTATTATTTCTCCTTTTATTGGTCAGTCACTGTTATTCTGTCACTCTGTGCAGTAAATTTTCCCGCGTTTTTTAACCTGTTGCTTCATATACATGTAGTGCCTGCTTGTAAGCTTATTACATCTTTAAAAAAATTAATAAAGTGTTACTTTAGTGATCAAATAGTTATTTTATTATTTATTAATAAATTAAAGTGTTCTTATTTGATACAAATAGTTTGTTGTCAGAATTTCTTATTATAACATGTGTTGTTTTCGAGTTCCTAACCTCAATGCTGGTATACTGTCTTTCTAAGGTATGTAGTAATCATGTGTGTCAGAAATATATATTAAATAAAATAAACCTGGTGAATGTTAATTTTCATCATCATAAATATTAAAATATTTTTATTTGTTATTTATTATTTAATATTTATTATTGATATTATATTATATTTTTAAATATTATATTATGTTATACTTTCATATTACATGTATCCTTTAAATTTATTTAGATTAGCTTGTAATAATTATTTTTTAGATATATGCAGCTAGATAATCATTGTAGTAATCTATTATTTTGGCCTAAATTGCCTTTAAAATAGTTTAATGCAACAATGACAGATTATATGTCTGCAGAGTTAGCAGCTACTTGTGCTGCATTAGGTTATTATGATGGGCAAAAGTATTATTTGGATAAAAATTGTTTAGGTGAGTTGATTAAATATAATTGGTATAAGTTAATAATGCTGATATAATAAAGATTTTATTTTTAATATTGTTTAGATGTTATAAAGGATTTGATCAAATATTTAAAAAGGGATGATGAAACTCATACCATACGTCGTTATCTTGGCCAGACAAAATTACTTCAATCAGATCTTCTTAAAATTTTTGTACAATATTATGATAAACTAGATTTATGGGATGTGTTGCTAAGGTTAATTTTTATATTAAATATAGATTGAGATAACAAACAATATATATTTGTAATATATGAGTGTAAACCTTATATTTATCAGGTTGATTATTAATTTAACAAGTCCTGCCTTGTTAATATATAATGAAAAAATTCCTATGGAGAAGACCATGCGCAGTTACTATTTACAAATTATATCATATTTACAAAGTTACAAAGTAGCTTTAGCGGATGATCAAATATGGCAAATAGTTAATAAACGCTTGACCGCTATCTTCAGTATTGTAAGTTTCATTTTTAAATTATATGTTAGAAAAGTTTTATTTATAATAAATTATTTTATATAATTAATTATTATTATAGGATAATTTGGAAAGAGGGGAGGAAAATGAGATGATCATTGAAAGAATCTTAGCGTTGATCAGAAATGTACTTCAAGTCCCTCCAGATGAAAATGAAAAGCGTCCTGATAATGATGCTACGGTTCATGATCAGGTAACTTATCAAATGATAATGTTTCTTCTTATGATAATCAAAGGAATTATTTTACAACATACTTTTTACTCTTAGGTATTATTTGCGCTTCATGCATCTGGTATCGTTGACATATTACTTTTCATTGCTAGCAGTGCCAAAGAACAACAATACCACATGCAGATTTTGGAGGTATGCACACATTGTAACTCTAGACTACAATATTAAAATTTAATAGTTTATATATTAAACAATGTTATGATGATTTTTGAAGATCATATCATTGATGCTATGTGATCAAAATGCAAGTCAATTGGCAACAGCAGGTTTACAGCGTAGTAATATAGAAAAGGCAAAGGATGAAGCATATCTACTATCAATAAGACAGAAAGAAAAATTGGAAAAATTGGAAAAAATAAAGAAGTATGCTGGTGCCAGGTAAGAATTATAATTATATAAAATTTATATTTTTATGTAATGCTACAAGATCTGATTTTTAGTAAGTAAATAAATGAGCACTATTGTAAATACAAAAACTTAACTTCGAATCTTATTCAACTCGTGGTCCACTTCTTTGTTAATTTATAATTAATAACATAACATGAAAAAGTATATGACTGTATGAATAAGATTTTAAGATGATGCCTTCCTAGACCTTATCTTTTCATTTGGGTCAGATTTTTATCGCTTTCATGTTCATCTTCTTAAGGCTTTTCAAGAAAACTTTCAGAGCTCTGTATGCAATAAAAAGCTACGAGTTCGCTATTAAATTCATAATACATTAATTTAAGCTAAATTCTTTCCTTTCCGTACGATTCCTTAACTTTTTTTTCATGAATGATACTTGAAATTTTCAAGGAATATATTTTATTTCTTACAAACATTGTGGACGTTCTCTAATTTTACGCTCTAAATTGTACGTAACCCGATTTCTCGTTTCTATTCATCATTTTAAAATTTTTATTTATGTTAGATTTTATCCAACGCGTTATATTAAAATACCACCTCGAGATTATCGAATCACTTTGTAATTCAAATACATTCAACGTCGCATTTCTTAAAACATTTTACATAGAATATTTTTTTTCATTTGTGGCAATTCATTTTTCATAGATACTGATATGGGGTGTCGCGTTTTTTTCCCTGATTCATTTCATTCATTTCATCATGTGTGCATGCTGGCACGAAACGGTAACGTATTAAACCGAAAAGATTCCAGACTCGATGCGGTGAACTGCACAGTACGCGGTACTACCGCTTCTGGCTCTGACAAGAGGACATTCAGAATTATGAATCGGAGATTTTGACGAAAACATTTCTCAAATGAAATAGGAAGTTGGATATAACATAAAACGTTTAAACGTCTATAAAATATTAAGTGTTTCTAGCTAACTATATAAATATTTTATATTTTCAACATAATCAACTTAACAATGGAATGTGGAAGTTTAATTTAATTTAATTTCAACGAATTGCTAGAACTCAATAAAAACAATTCAAACTTTTTTACAATCAGCAAACTGATAATAATCATTTTAAATCGAATTTAAAATATAAAAAAACGTCTTATTAGAAATATTTAATATTATATTTTACAAATATATTAAATTTGATTTCTTTATTTTATTTGAGATGATTTCTTTATTTTATTTTTCAAAATTCTAGATTCATAAATTTGAACGTTCTCTCCTAAACTGTTTTCATTTTAACGGTCCAACGAACATAAGTGTCGAGGAAGCACAAATACGGTGTAAGAAAAGCATAGAAGAGCTTGCTTGCTGATGACTCCGCTACTCAACACCGGATACCTTTTTGGCTGAATTGCGATCGTTCTCTTGCTCATGTTACTCCGACTAGTGTTGCTTCTTTTGCACTACGACGACGACAACGACGACAATGATGACGACGACGACGACGACGACGTCGTCGTGTATGTTGTAATGAATATGACCTACTTTTTAAGATAGGACCGCTGGGTTTGAACGCGCGCGAATAGAAGGCTTTTATCCACTTGTTGGGAAGAAGCGAGCTGTATTCTAGTAACGAGCTTCTTCGTCGTTCAGGGCACCCTCTTTCTTTCTTACACACGCACACACACACATATCTTCTCACTCTTTCGTTTTCTTCCATTCTCGTGAGGCCGTGTGCTCAACGCGAAATGCTTTTTGCGACTTGAAAGGAAACGGGGATTGGGTGAAAAAATTCGCTTCTTTATTTTCTTTTCTTTTCTTTTTTACTTTATCTTCCTCCCCTTAACCATGGTCGAATGCTGGGATAAGTCGATCGGAAAACGATAAAACGACCAAGCTACGAGTCGGGAGCAGTAGAATCTAGACACAAACCCGTCCTGGGGTTTCTTCTTTTTACTCTTGTTCCGTGAGTCTTCGGGGTTAAGGGGGTAAAAGTCGGCTGTACGACGGGCAAATGGAATCGTTGTATGGATAAAGTCGAGTCTAAAATAAATGATTATTCTACACCCTTTTTTTTACAATATTTTCTGTGTTTATGTAAAATCAACTTTTTATGAATCATGTTAGTAATTTAATATATATTTAGAAAAAAAAATATCTTTTCTTTCGAATGATTTGGTTTAATTTTTCGAATGGTTCAAGTTAGGCATCGATCTTTCGGTATATTGTAGTTCGAAAAATCGACGATGATTGTAAAATGGTTCGGGTAGAAATATCGTGTAAATGAATTCATCGACAGAATATGCGGGAGAGTTGTAAGGGAAAAAGGAGAGAGAGCAAGAAGTTAAGAGAGAGGGAATGAGAGAAAGAAAGAGAGGCGAGAAATAGGAGAAAGAGAAGAAGGCTGCCTTCGTCATTTAAGAAACTATCTGCCGGTGACAGTCGTCTTCTATTCCATTGATTGGATTTTCAGGAGTTATGGATAAAATTGGATTTGAATGATAAGCTCTCTTTTACTTACGAACTTTGAATCGAGCGCTCGGTTCCTATCTTCGATCAGAGATTGAAAGCTGCCGCATCTACTCTCTGCTTATTCTTAGAGAAGTTTTTTCTTACTTTAAATGTATCCATTTATTCTGCATTTTCTATATGAGCCTTTTCTATGGAATAACATTCTTTATGAATATGAATAATAAATACTTTTCACTTTGATGAAAGCTAACAATACTTTTATCGTTTTCCGTCGTGTTGTAAATTCTCTGAAAATGGAAAAGAAAGGAGTCATATATTATAATAAATATAATTGAAAGTCTTTAAATTTACATTATTTAAACATTTTTCTTCTTTTTCCAGACATTCGCGTTTTGGCGGGACCTACGTGGTGCAGAATATGAAGGCAATCGGAGATAATCAGATGTTGTGTCACAAGCCTTATGAAAAAGTCGAGGCACTCGAGTTTAATTCCCAAAAGGTAAGTGAGAATAATGCAACCTATTGTAGAGTATGTAATTTTAAAAACATTTGATAACGGTGCTTTTTGTGTAATTTTTATTTGACTATAAAATGCATCTCGTAGAGTAAAAATAAAAATAAAAATAAACATAAAAAAAAAGGAAAAATATAATAAAGAGAAAGAAACAGTGAGAATAAAAACACGTAAAGAAAATGGCTTATTCAATTACGTAGGTGGCTTTTCGCTTTAATTTTCATTAGCGAGTAAGTGAGAAGAACCTTGTTCGGATTTGAATGAAAATACGCTTGTTAGTTACAGTTATCCTTGCGTAATTAGAGTTTGGCCTATCCTTAATAGCATTTTGAAGCATTTCAAAGTGGGTCAGCTGTTATCCCCATGCATCCACCTTAAGACTCCACTTCTTCTGTCTTATATTCTTGTGTCTAGATTGCGTCTCTTACTCTTTTTTTTATCTTGCAAGGTGCTATCTTCTTTTCTCTTTTTCTCTCCATTTCACTTTCTCCTACATTGCTATTACCTTCTACTATCCTATCTACAGTTTTCGAGAAGAGCAAAACTTTTCCTGGTATCCACGTGCCACGTTTTCATTATGTACCGTCATAAATTTGCTCCTAGCTCACGTCCATGGGTTAGTTCATGGGTGTTTGAAAGCATCATTCTAGGGAGGTGTCGGTAATACCTATTATGCAGGACTTTTACACTCTTCTTACATCCACTTCACTCAGCCTTTTTCCTCCTATTTTTAGCGAGAGCGTAGATCACGCTATTACGACAGAACGATGCTATTTACTTCTTTTTATCTACATTATATCACATTCTTACGTGCTTCGCGAATTTTCTTTACGATCTTTTTTCTTATCGAAATACTGAAATTTCTAAATAACTTAACCGAATCATTTAATTTCGATAGACGAAAGTAAAGAAACCAAAGAACAGACTAGCGATGCAGGATTCAATGCACGAACGTGTATCAGCTCTGAGCGTAAGACTTTTCTTAAAAGAATTTTGCGTGGAATTTCTCAATGGCGTGTATAATCCAGTAATGAAACATGCCAAGTCGTGTATTATCAGTGACGTTCAATGCAATACATCGGAGAGCAGTTGTTATTTATGGGCGTTACGTTTCTTCATGGAGTTTAATCGATGTTACAAGTTTCAAGTAAAATACGTGTGGTAAGTGCACATAAATACTTACTTTCAGGAGTAAATGGAAGAGAAAGAGAAAGAGAAAGATAACTAACGTCAATGGAGAGGAAGGAGATGACTTTATTTTCGGTATACTGAAGGTCACGGAGATCCTCTCGTTGTGAAGTGGCTGCTTGCTCGATATAAACGGCAGGAGAACGAGTTTCCGAACTCGTTTTACGCATCGTCGCTTTTTTGTATGCGTCTGTAGGAAGTGCACTTTCTAGTTCTCTACCGTAACAGTATATGCATACCCAAATACATATATATATACTCTCTTTTTTCTCTTTCTCTCCAACTCGTCTTGTTTTCGATTTTAAGCAACGTACGCTTCGGGGCTTAAATTTTCCCAACGATTTTGTATACCATCAATTCGTGCGTGAATGCAATTCCATTTTCGTTTGTGCTTTTTTTTAAATTTTTTTTTTCATTAAAAAAGAAAAATTTTCCATGACTCAAAGGTGTTTTCATTTACTATTTTTGTACAAATACGTCGATGGCAGACATATCTATTTTAGTTTTTTTATTTCACAGCGAAACGATATCCACGGAAGAATTTTATATAATACAAAGACAAATGAGTCTGTATTACGAGATGATCCTTACTGATAAGGAAAGGATACCGATATGGTCTCACAGATTGCATTTGGCTTTGAAAGCATATAAGGTGAGGAGAGTGAAGGAAATAAGGTATGATTGATGAAATTGTCAAAAACTGATGTATAATATTTTAGGAACTCCTTCATACGTTAATGGCGATGGATAAAAGTTCGGAGCAAAGTATAAGAGAATCTAGCAAGGTCATTAAAAGCAACGTGTTTTATGTTCCGGAATATCGGGAAACGATACTCTCGCAGCTTCTTAATTTCGACGAACTCAAGATGTCACGGTTGGTAAAGAAATAAATATCCTTATATCACATTTAATGCGGCAACATGATGCTTTGAATAACGTTTTCATCGTTAATATAATATACCTTGTCGTATTATTACGTTTGATCGATCGGAGGGTAAAAATCAAGCGCGAGCAACCAAGGGACTCGGCGTCATTAGTCGGTCTTAGAGCTTACGTTCTGTAATTAAAATTAGGCGACAGTAAAAACTTGGCAGAAGTAATTAATAAGTTTCAAATGGTCTGCCAAGTTCTGAGACAGTAACGAGATTGAAAAGTTTGAGAAACGCGGAGCGGCGAACGACGAGTACTTGGCCCGTTGAGTTTTCCAAACTTAAATATATTTTCTCTTTGATTTTCAACGAATCTCGCTTCTTGCTTGTTCTCAATTTTACGCGAAAGGTGTTACATCCGTCAGCGTACTTATCTCGTTCGCGTTTCCCGACATCGAGCCCATTTTTATTGATCTGTCTGCCATTGTCGAGCCCAAAAACCAACTGTTTACCGAAAGTTTTATCTATCGCAGACAGATTGATTCACTTTCAGATCAATCGGTCGACTTCTTTGCCATACCTCTTTCCACCTCATCCTCTCTTTCCTTTTCTGTATTTTCTTTTTTCTTTTCTTTTTTTTTCTTCCATCCACCTCTACCAACACAGCACTATCCTTTTTTAGCTATTTCTTTTCTTCTTTTCACTGATTCTTTCATCCCCTATCCTTTCTCTCTTCTTTTTCTCGAATAACTCTCCCCTTTTCTCTCTTTTTCTACGTTTCTTGCCGGAATAAACAACTTTTATCGACCTTCCGGCCAAGCGAAATAGGGAAAGGCGGTGGGTGTTCAAGTTGCTACGAGTTTGACGGCTTTTCCTGGGATTTCTACGACGGAAATGTAAGGGCGCCGCGGTGTACCACTGCGATATCGTCTCGTCGCTTTGACGTCCCGGCGATGCCGAGGAAAACATAGTTCCGAAGACACTGTCAAACTTTCCCGTCAGCACCCCGCCACCCTGAAGTCTAAATTGATTAATTAACCGTTGCTGTTGCCACTCTCGGACGGCCAGAAATGTCGTCAAGTAGTTGTTTGCCTTATTGTTTATGCTCGTTGTTTTAAAGGTTTATTATTTTATATTTAATAAGATACTCGCGTAGTATTTGGTCGAGACATTTTTCATCAAAATTAAATCAATTCTTAGCTTTGTTTTATTCATTTATTTTTATACTATTTGTTCTTTTTCTTTTTTAATTTCGTTTTATCAAACGCACGCAAAGTCCAATCACTTTTATATTTTACGGATCATTATTGTCCAAGTACCATTTCCACTCTTTTAACCGCAAAACGAGAAATCCTTTTCAAAGATATGGATCGCAAGAACTGGGTTAGCTGCGAGACATCTTATTTAGCATTGTGTCAGCTCACAGAAGATCTTATTATCTTGGTACCACAGAGCCCCAAGGAGGATCTCAAGAAATATGTTGTTTAACTTCGCGTTTGCAGGAAATACCTGATCGACCTAGTAACGACCGCCCACATTTTTCTAAAGATGTTGGAACAGTTCTGCGCCAAGGGACAACGAAGTCTCATAGTACAGAAGTTGAAGAAAAAAAGACAGAAAAGTAAAAAGCACAAACGTAAGATGTGAATTTATACAAAGTTTGTGCCTCTTAAAGTCATATTCTCTCTCTCTTTACTTATTTTTTTCTTTAATATTTTTTTTCCAACCTTTCTAGCTGTATCACGAAAGGAAGAAACACCTGCTCCAAGCTTAGAGGATCGTTGGGACGATCTGGCACCGGAATTATCTGTGGTGATGCAAGGAGTTACGATACCGGAAATGATACCGTTTGACGCTACGCTTGACATACCCGTTGACAATCAAAAGTACATCTACTTTTATTTCATTCCTTTTATTACAATTTATCGCATTTGATTTATTATTATGCAAAATTATCTAATTTGTTTGTAGGAGTGATGCAATGAAGAGAATTCAAAAACTGTTACGAATGAGGCTTTATGAGAATGCCGTTGGACTTTTTCGAGCTTGTCGGTAAGAATTTGTAAAAATATTTTCGAATGTTACGTATTAATTATTAAATTACTTATTATTTGCTACGTAAAATACTGTTAGAATGTTTATCTAAAAAGTCCAAGCAAATTGGTTTTGTAAAATCTTGGTGTTTAATATTTTCTATAGATGATTGGAATTTTTTGCACGCGTTTTACAGCACTCCTGTATGCGAATTCTTGTTTTTTTTTGTTTTTGTTTTGAAGTTTACGATGAAAGAACTTCCTCATCGTGGTCTGGGTTACATCAGACCAATTAGAGCATATAATCGTGAATTCACGTGGTGACGCGAGGCGCTACTCGTCTTCTAATGTATTCAGGAAAAAGCCCAGTACCTTTTCCTTTGTTAGGAACCCTCGTCTTTTTTCAGCAAAGCACAATATACTCCGACGCTAGGTGGTGAGTGGCTTGGAGTAACCTCGATGTTGCGGGGAAGCCGACCTCGTGGAAGCTTTGTTTTAGCAAACAATGGGTCTCGGTGTAATGGGGTTAGAAAGTGAACGAGAAGTTCGGATTTATTCTCGTACAACCGATGAATTTTTGACCACTGCCGTTAGGAAACGCAGCTAGGACAAGGTTCGTGCTCGGATAAATTCACGCCAAAGCCTTTTGTTCTTTTTCATTTAAGCTTTTCTTCTTTGACTGGGAACTCCCGAATAGTTTTTAATACCGGCGTAAACGCTGACTTAAAAATAAAATTTTGTGAATCGAAGCTTGCGGGAGTCAAAGAACAACACAAAAGCAAACGAGAGACGTTAGACTCTTTATCGGTTTATTTATGGATGAAGTCTCGCGCGGAATATAATCTCTTTTCGAATCTTTATTCTTTTCTCTTTTTGTTTTTCTCTTTTTTTTATTTTTTTTATTTTTTTATTTTGATTCTCCCTTCGAAGTTTAGGCACCTCATTTGCATGAAGTTCGTAGTAAAATTTACATGGACTCTTCAGGCTAACGTAATCTTATTTTTCAAGGCTGTCCCCTCTACCTTTCGCTCACCTTTTTCAAGTACATTAGGCGAATGCATAAAATAACCGGAAGTATTTGCATAGCCTTTTGAAAACGGCGCTCTAATAAAATCGTCTCGTTAAATCATAGTTTTTAACATTGAATGATATAATTATTAGAATTTTCTACATTTTGTTACCATTATTATGTTTCACGTTTAAATGAGACAAGACTTTTCTTCACTTTATTTATCTCATATGGTTATTTAATCCTAATGTCTACGTTGAACTATTATTCGATTTTTTCTTCTCCCTTTCTTTCTCTCACTTTCTCTTTCTCCTCCTTTCTCCGTCTTTCCGCCTGTTTTATCAAACCCTTCAGACTCTCTCAACGTTCACTCTTTTCGATCACCTGGGCAATTAAGCAACGAACAGTTGGGCGTTTACACTACCGCAGATATTTACATTACATTAAATCTTAAAGGGATGCACGGCTCTTGTAACGGGAGAGTATACAACGGTTCAATTGGTGGTACCCATCCAGGTCTTTGAAGTTCTCCATCTACAAATGCGCTCGTGTGTCCCTTCACCAACTTGTTTCTATCTTCCACCTCGGTTACCCTTCCACCTCGAAAGCTTAATCGTCGTTTCGACTGTCTGATGAAAGCCATTCTTTGCGGGCAAACTCGTCAACGAACAAAGAGACTCTTTTGTTCCGTTCTATTGATTTATCCTGATGTTAATTTTTCTTTATCTCTAGAGTCTATCTTATTTTAACGAGCAATTAATTTATTTCTTTTTTATTCTACTTGCTAAAAAATAAATTTCCTTCCATGGAATATATCTAACAGATAGGCCGGCATCTATTTGATCGACCCTATCCTATAGGACTCCATCGTCATACTTGAGAAACTATCTTAACATTGCAGTTTCGTTTTGTAGAAAAGTAACTCGTCTGATGGAACAACAACTAAGTTACTTCGTTGAGATCCCGAGTGTAGAATAGGGAAGCTTCCATCGAAGAGGTTCCTGAATTGAAGCACGGCTATACTTTCCAGAACTATCCTTTTGGTACCTCCATCTCGCGGTTTCGTTTTATGCTGAAGCACCATTTCTGATGGAATAATAATTTCCTAACGAAATGGTTTCGGAAGTATCGATCGAGTAGGTATCTACTTATTTTATATCGAAAGTTCGTCTTCAAGTTGTTATTTTTTAACTTCGCATAATAAATTTTTTTTCTTTTTTAAAGTAAAACTTTAGAAGCCAGTCGTGAGTTAATATGAAAGTAAAGAAAATCAAAGAATAGAGAATAAAGAGTAAATAGTAAAAAGTGTTCAAAATGTTTTGTTAATAGAAATATAATAATAGTTATTTTAAAATGTTTAATAATTCCACTGCAGCGATAATTCGATTAGATACAACAATTTATGCGCTATTTCAAAGATATCTTGATCGGTTATTTATTATATTTTAGTTATTTGTATCATTTTTAGAAATAAAAGAGATGAAATTGAATAAACAACAATTATATTGCGTGTAGGTCTCACATATTCTTTTTTTTTTTTATTATACGTCCAATATTCTTTTTCAATGGAGTTACATATCGTCGCATGACTCGAAAGTTTCAATTCTTCTATTCTTCCCCATGTAATTTGTTTCATCTAAGATCGTAGCTATATCGCTTGAGAAAAGATTCTTTGCAATATTCTCTTGTCCAGTTTATGAGAGGTAAGATTTAACGTTGCTGGTATATAATAGAAGAGAGAGAGAGAGAGGGAGAGGCGATTCATGGCGACCTTGTGCACATAGTGGGATAAAAGGAAATGACAGTTTGTTGACCGACCCTTCTGTAATCTGAGTAAGGCGCGGGCAATATTAATAACACATTCACAATGTTACTGAATATTACGAGAATCGATACATATGTACACTTGTTCACATACATATACTAATATACTTACATACAAAATAACATACAAACGTTTTTCCCCTACACGATATTCAAGAACAAATATAAAAGTCCTCGGATATCCGGTATGTTCGATGAACCGACGAGATAAATGAGAAAAAACAAATACCAAGTAAATGTATAGGTATCATAATTTTCTTTCAATATTTGATTTTTCGATTATAGAATTATTTTCTATATTTATATTATCTCATATTACGTCTAACAGAATATAACGAAATATGATTCAAATAAAATATATTACTCTCTTGGAATATGTACATTCGATATTATTTAATAGTATAATAATTTGTACGTTGAAATATTTTGATCGATTCCTTTAGCTAGGAATATGCAAATTTAATATTATCTTTTACCAATTTATAGGGGTAGAAATATTTTGATCCTTTCCCTGTCATCAAACGTTATACCCGATTTACTCTGTTCTTTCAATTACGCTGATGCATCTCGACAAAAAGAGAGGAGTGGACTCTCACGTGTCGTCACCTACGGCCAATACCGAAATTGTTCGTTCGATCGTATGCAAAATCGGTGGCGTTGGCGTTTTAGAATAGCGCGTCTACTGAGAGAGACTCCTTTGTCGTGAAACTTCAAATCGAAGGATAATGGGGATTGTATGGTGGTGAATTTCTATTCAGACAGCCACCGACAGAAGCTGTCTCTCTTTCTCTCTCTCTATACGAGTCACTTCTTCAACCACTCGGAGAGTGTGTCCTCACTCTTGTGTTCCTCTTTTCTCCCTTTCGTTTTACCCTTCACCACCAACTCACTACCATCACCAACACCACCTTCACTTCTACCGGTACTTTCTTTGCTTCGCCGCCACCTGCGGAAGCTCCGCACCGTCCGCTTATTGGATTCACCCCTCAACCTGGGGATTTCGTACTTTCGAAAAGCTTCCCCAAGTACCAAGGGTTCTCTGACCCACGCGACAGCTCACTATATAACGGATTACGCTTCTCCTACCATGTAAACGAAACGAATCGTCTGTCTGATTTTCCTCTCAGAACCAACATTTCTACGAGAACCAATTACACTCAATTTTCCAAGTCGAAAGCTCGAAATTCGTTGACCTGTAATTGTATTTTCTTCTATTTTATTAATTTCTTTCATATCTAACTTTTTTTCTAATAAAGAAAACGGAGAGCATCTATATATGTTTCAAGTCAATAAAAATATTATTTATTTTAGTTATTGCCAGTGACACCGGTTATAAAGTGCTACATAAAAACACAAACGAATGTTTATTGTACATGCATAAAGTGTTCACACGAGATCGCATGTTTCTCTTTCACTAGCTACATATACCGTGAGAAAATAAATACTTGGAAAATCGTGACGGAATATAGATAACAGTAGTAAAAGAATTTTCCTTCCTAAGATATAGATGTATCCTCGAGGCAAATCTGCTGCTGGTATCGTGTTTTTATCCTTGATTCACGTCTCTGACTTTTTTCTCTTTCTCTCTTTCTCTACTGTAACATCTTCATTTCGACTTTTGGCATATTTCTTGATACAAGAGATGTCTCGTCTCTTAACTTTCATTACTTTTTTTCTTTCTTTTTGATTTTTTTTTTGTTACTTTATCTTTCCTTATTACACTCCCTTTTCTTTCTTTCTCTTTCGTATTCTTTTTTTTTCTTTTTTGTTTTCCTTTTTTTCTTCGTTTTTTTTTCTTTTATTAAAATTCAAGCCGAGTGAAATTTTCTAAGAGAGTCATCCCACTGGCAAGCAGAGAGCGCGTCAGGGTTAAGAGTGCTCTGCCATTAACTATACCCTTTTACTGAGACTTCTACCAAGATGTGATTTTACCTTTGTCCTCAAGTCACGTACGCAGACTTTCACCTTTCTTTCGATGTTCCTCCGCTCTCAGGAGGAATAGAAGCTTCCTAAAACGGTACGACATCTCTCGGCTTTTATGGAATTGCAATGTCTCCCACTCTTCCTCTTCCTTTCATTTTCTTTTTCATTCTCTACTACTTTCTTTCTTCTTTAGTGATCTTGATAAGAAATGATCGATAGCTTTCTTCTTGATTGTGGTGAAAGGAATTGGTTATCAAAGCGTTTTGAATAGAAAAAGTTCGAAATATTTGTCAAAAAGTTGCTGTTGTATCTTCATGAACTTCTATATTTATTACAAATCGATTCTTAATAGTACGAAAATAAAGAAAAAGCTGAAAAGAATGAGTTAGAATGGAAAATACTTTGAAATCTTGATGTAAACGATCGCCTTAGTGTCGAATAACGAGCATCTTCATAATTCGAGGAGATGTTCAGGTAAGGTAGAATTGCATCTGCGAGTTTTCTTCAAGAGAAAAAATACTCTTACCCTATTTCTCCTTGTTTCTTTTATCTTTATCTTGAATTGAACATCCGTGTATTCTCTTTATCTTTTCATTTGACTGCATCAAATTTTAACGTAGCTAGAATAAATTAGCTATTAATTTACTAGTATTACGTATTCAAATATTATTCGAATATTATTTGAATATTTTAATGCAATTAATATAACTTTGTTTTATCTACATCTCGTAATTACATATTTTCTATTATTATTCATGAATGAAAAAGGAAAGGGATTTTAAAATAATTAATTTTTTTAGCTTGAATTAAAAAGTAAAAACAGTTTTAGTTTAATAACAAAATATATATATAGTTATGAATATATAGTTATGAATATAATAAGGTATTAATAAAAAATGGAGAACACTTTAGGAAAAATAATGTACGGTAACACTATGGTCAATGAAAACTCAAATGGTGTCAAGATGGGGAAAAAAAGAGGATAAAAATAGTTGGGGTTGAAGCAGCACCAGGAACGCAAGAGTGTCCGAGGGTGAGATTCTCGGAGGGTGCGAACCACTCGACTTATAAGGAGTCGGACCTTGGTGTAGATTGTGGCATTGTTCACGAGACCTTCCACGTATGCCCTGTGCTCTCTTCTAGCCTTCGAATTTTCTCCCTTCGTGTTGCTAACACCTCTACTCGGAAGATAAGGAAAGTCGTCTGCGTTAAATGGCTTACGCTTTATTTGATCGTCTAATCTCTTCTTCCTATTAAGCGAGAACTCATGCCACCTGATTATTTTCTTATTCCTTGTTTGCTTGAAACACGGATTTCTAAATACGTGTATGTATACGAGCTTTATTTAATTCGGGAGAATTTGTTCGGTATTTTTAAAGGATAAAAGAAAAAGTTTCTTTTATTATCCGGCAATAAGATATTTAATCATGCAATAATTTTGCTTGCGTAAAAAATAAAACAGTAAGCGTAAAAATAATTATCAAATAAAGCAATTTTTTTTTTAAATATAACAGTACTTATTTTAGCAATTAATTGGAAACGAAATGACTATTAGGATTTTTTATAGGTATTTGAGATTCGTTGTATAACACGGAATAATATTACAACAAATTCTTGTATAGTCGAGACTCTTATTCCCTCGTATCCTTCGTATTTTCATTCTCTTTTTTTACCTCGAGTACATAATCGGTAGATCATACTTGACCTCTTGTAAGTATAATACTTTTTATAGCGAGAAGAAAGAATTATGGTTGTGATGAAGATCAGGGTTTGTACTCTCGCTGATAATACGTCACAATGCATTATTATGTATATTCAAAGTTGATACATTCTTGAATTATGTATGTATATGTATGTAATATATTATATATATGTATATATATATCTGTGAATATAGTGTGTGTACATAGATGCACATGTGTCACCTAAATGCATTGTAATTTATTCAAATGAATGTATGTAACGTCCTATCAATCACGTATCAGACGTGTATTAGAGATGCAATTAGATCGTAGTAAATTAACACAAATAATTGTATTATCGATAACGCATCTATATGTATATACTTAAGTATATATGTGTACATCTACAAACCGTACATCTATTATCAATTACTCTGCTAAATAATATACTATTTAATCTTTTTTCTTTTCCTCATAATTATTAGTACGTGACGCGTATTCAAATTCTGCTACGTTGAGTGAAATGTATGCACAACTGGTCACAAGTTATCATAAACTAATTCGAACAATTATACATATCTGTTTAAACCAAAAGGTGCGATGAAGTGTAATCGAACGTTGAATGAGCATACAGTAAGTCAATTATTTGGTAATCGCTTGTTATTAACGGCATTTATGCATATAACAGTGAATGGGTAATATGCTTGGTATGCCACGATTTTAACTGCGTGGCGCAGTAGGGAATATCGATGATTAGAAAATGGCGACGTTTGTTACAAATTAATGCTTAGTTATGCGAAAACGAATAATTTTACAAGATTATCAAAGTATCTGATAGATTCTTTTTGTCTTTTATTCTAATAAAATTATTTCTTTCTATCGTGAATTTTGAAACGTTCGTTTCAAATTTTATGTTTAATGTGACATCTCAAAATGTACGTAAGGATTTATTAATATAAAATCAAATGCAAGGTATGTACTTATCGTCGTATTCGTAGTAAAAGATGTCCAAGTAAATGTAACGAAATTATATTACAGAGAAGTCTGGCCAGAGAACGATTCCTTTGGAAGGGCTGATATACCGCCGGAGGAAGAATTTCTAGCACTCCGCGAAATCTTCTTTGCAGATCTCGGTGGTGAGTAGTTTTTACAAAATTAACATATTCGAGCTGGCTGAAAGCTTCGAGTTGCTTTCATATATTGCATTAGCATTTTAATTCCTTGATTTCTCCGCTACCTCGAGAACTGTGAGTTTCTCGAAACTTCTCTTTTCCTCTTTCTCTATTTTTTTTTCTTGGTGACTATTATTAAAAAAAAAAAAAAATGATCTCTCATAGTTATCGCATCGGTGTATTAATTTAAAAAATTGAAAACAAAAGAATTCAATTGTATTTATAACTCACTTGCAAGTAGTCGGTACATAAATTTATTTTATTGTTGCGACATACATATTTTGATTGGTTAAATTGACGTTGAAATTATAATAAAGATAAAAAGACCATTAGAATGAGAATGAGGAACATTTAGACCGATTAAATTAAAAAAGTAGAAGAGAAAAAAGAAAGTAGAAAGAGAAAAATGAGTGGAGCAGCATAGAGACGACGATCTCTTTGGACGTTTCGTTTACGATAGAGCAAAAATGTCTACCTTCGGTTCATTTAAGACTTTTTTTCCGCACCGAGGGTATTATCGCTATAACTTGGGTTTATAGCAAAAATTATGTGCTCCGCACACTTAGTCTCTTGAGAAAAGCACTGCCGGTGTTTCAGTTATCGTTAATCGTACGAAGATCTGAAAAGTGGAAATAGTTATTACGTTAATGCGTTAAATTGGAAATAATTTATTCGATTCTAGGAAAAAGTACTAAATGAATTTTCATTTTTACTCATTGTTGAAATTTTGAAGTCTCTATGATAAGACAAAAAGCTTTATACAATATATGAAATATAATTTTAAATTAAAATTTCACATGTGAATTTTGTGACCAAAGAAAATCTTGTTCTTAGAAAACAAAGTCAAAATCGACTTATTTATCGCAAAGATGTTAAATGCTGTAAAACGTATAAATAGTCAAATTCACTCGAGGGAGCTTTTGGAGGAACAGTGTGTAATAACCGGAACATATATCATGAGACAAAATTTAATTAAACGCGCCCCTGCTATTTATTTCATCTTTCTAATTTATGTATGAATAACTACGTTCTTTCTCGTTCGGCATTTATTTCTATTTTATTATATTCATACGTTTGCATAATGAACTGATCATTTCTAAATATTTTTTTTTTTTTTTAAATTCACTTTGTCGTATAGTTTATAAACGCACACTTACCGATTTGTTATAATTAGTATACTTTGATCCTCCAATAGAACTATTTTTTCAAATTTT
This sequence comes from Polistes dominula, assembly GCF_049000335.1. Lineage (NCBI taxonomy): Eukaryota > Metazoa > Arthropoda > Insecta > Hymenoptera > Vespidae > Polistes > Polistes dominula. The sequence goes on along the minus strand of NW_028300925.1, from coordinate 5,807,864 downwards.
GTTTAACACATATATTATTTACCTTCATTATATTTGATATTATTTATTATTTTTTGTTAGTTTTTAACGATAGAACGACTCTAGTAAAATGATTCGATTCTTATCATGGTAGCTAGGTACTACAATACATGCTCGAACAATAGAGAAGAACAATACGTAATTTAAGAGTCGCTTGTTAAGCGTTAATGATTTACTTTGCTGTGTAAACAAATGCATTGACGTAGCATATAAAAGAGATTGCCCTGTGATTTTCGTGGCTACTATATTAGTAACTTTGAAAGAAAATATCGTCAGAGTAACGATGCTCTGATCCTAGTTCTCTTATTTCCTGTAGCTCGCTAGATTTAACGATCGCTATCAATTGACGTTAATTATAATTAATATGTATATTTATTAACATAGAAAAAATAATGATCGATAAATATTATTTTTTCAACGTAGTAAAATTTCTCATAAATTTACAATAGTTTTCTTCTTTATCGTTTGATCATGAAAATAAAAACACATATAGACGATTTTGAGTAGTAGATTCGTCGATTACTTTTAGTTTATTTTCTTTACCACACTCATAATTTCTCGTTTACATGGATTGCACCACCGCGTTTACTTTCTTTTAGTTTTCCTCTTATTCTTTTTCACGAATGTCGTCAGGATAAAAAATGGTTACGATGTTATGAATTACAACTCGTAGTCTTTGTGTTCCTTTTTTCGTTTTCTCTCCCTCGAGTAACTCGCGCTAACGATGCTTCCTCTCTTTCTCTCTATTTTTGTTGTTTTCTTCTATCGTTGGACGTATAACGACGACTACGACGCTAGCACGATCGGTTCGTTCTGTGTGGTAGATACCAGTGAAACGATGAAGTCGTTAAATGTTAATCCTTCTTTTATATCTTACGGCTAGTGCGCATCACTGGTATAGCTATCATTCAGTCTAGGCAATGTTGAGTTTATTTAAAACAACTCTGCTGACACCTCAACAGTTTTATTTTATGACGTGAACATTCTATTGTATCTTTCGTTATTCAAAATCTCACAATTAATTTATTTATTATTGTTTAATTTTTCATATTAGAGATCGATATTATCATTTACGTATTAGATATGAATTTATCAAAGAAACTTATATATTTATCTTATTTATTTTACTTTTTTTTATTTTTATAAAATGAATCAAACAAACGAGAATAGAAGGCAAAGAAAGAAAAATAATAAGAGAATGAAAAAGGAATTAATCATGGTGAAACATTATTTTTATTTGTTTTTTTTTCCGTCTTCTTCTTCTTCTTTATTTTTTTCGTTTCACATTTATTCTCCAGACGATTTTACCAAGCGAAGTAAATGTTTTTCATTAATCTTTCACAACTCGTTCCCTTCATTGTCGACACGTAGATTCGTAATTTGGTCGACTTACACTAGGTAGATCGGTAAATTCGTTAGTACAGTTTGTGGTTTACACGCTGCGTTTCATCATACCAGTCTGCGGTGCTATATTTGTGACCTCCTACATACCTCTCCGAAAGCTTTGTGAGTCTAATTACGAAGGCGTACATGATACACATCACGAACATGTTACCTCCGTCTAGTTTCTTTACGTACTTCCACATACCCCTTTGCATAGCGTTACCCCTTTCATTTTGATATGTCTCTTTACATGAAACTATTTTTCTTTTCTCTTCTTTTGCTCTACTTTTCTCTCGCGTATTTCGCGTTATTAAAATTTCTCCGAGTTTGACTCTCTTTCATTCTACTTTTTTTTTCTCTTTCTCTGACTTTCGTTAGACATTTATACCATAAATAATTAAAATAATATATTTTTCTAAATAAGCTCGATATATTTATTGACTTAAAATTAATATTAATTTATAATAAGTATTATACGTTAGTTTTCTATTTGTTACATTAATATATTGCGGTTTAATTCGTAAATTTATTGTACCAACTCGTTACGACTGTTTTCTGTTTCAACATAGTTTGCTTACCAACTATTTATTCGCTCACAAATTAGACTTTTTCCTTTTTCTCGCCAGACTACTACGTTAATTGTATGGGGTATCCGTAAAGTTTCTTTTTCTCGAGTCCCTTACTTTTTCTCTTGCTATCTCTTTCTCTCTCGTTAATTGTTTTCTTTGCTTGAAATTAAGATTTATAGTAAAATCTACGAGTATCCATGTCTACAAATAATACGACGAAAAAGATAATCGATAATAATTTGTCAGAGGTTTTTCATCCAGATATATTATTATTATGAGTACGAAGTCATCCCCGTCCTCCTTCCCTCAGCTAGTCAAACTTATCGCTAGTAATATACTTATTCGACTATTTCTTTTTCCTTTTCTTTTTCTTTTTTCTTTCCTCGTTCTCTTCAGAAAGCACTTTATTTATTCACGTTCAAGGATAGCACAGAGAAAGAAACTCATATACATATATAAGAAAAAATATACGTTTCATCGGGTTCGTATCTGCAGGCGCCAGAAATAGCAATGTCATGTGTCTGAGATGAGAGGAAAGGAACGAAGAAAGATTCGCTTGCGATTTTTTTTCCATCCTTATTGAGCCTACTCTTCTCTTATTTTCCTTTTTACCTTTCACCTTCCGGCTACGAATCTAACTTGTTAGTCCGAATACGTGACGAATAAGGAGAAATAGCTATAGAATGAACGAGAAGAGTGAGAGAAGGAAGAAGAGAAGAAATATAGAAAGTAAAAAAAGAAAGATGAGGGAAGAGGGGTAGAAAAAAATAAAATTCTTCTCACCTTCTTTCACTTCGGAGGTCGAAGGTTTGACGAATGAAGACCGAATTGGAAGTCTAGCCATTTTTAGAGTCAGACCAAAGAAAATTTGCATATCTTTTTTTCTTTTTCATTTTCTTTCTCTCTCTCTTTCTGAACGACGATCGATCGTCCTCATATGTCTGAAGACCCTCCTACTTCATCCTTCTTTTTTTCATCCCTCTTCTTCTCACCCCTCTTCTTATTCTTCTTCTTCCTTCAAGGATTTCTGAAACCACACTCCATAACTTAACACTTTAGACGGAAATTCGCGGTTCATCCTTGTTGTCTCTCCCGCTATTTCTACCTCTTCCCCCTCCTCCTCCTCCTTCTTTCATCTCCCCTTTTTGCCGATTCGTGAATGTATGTATACGCATTCGTACGCAGAACGCGTCGAACAGAACGATATTCTATGCGTTGGAACTTACTCAAACGGTATGCTGATGAAAATGGGGTGTCTTCTTTCAAATAACCTTGCTTATTTGTTTACCCTCTCGACAATTTTTCTTCTACTTTGTCCCTCCATACCCTCCTAATGCTTTCAAACCGTTCCTTGCTACAGAACGTGCAAGTTTTACACTTTAAGAAAATACTTTGCTTCAATTCCTATAAGCGACACTTGGCTGTTATTTGTTCTGGTAGATTTCGAAATGAATTATGTATATATAAATATATTGTGTGTTATTAAATTTGATAAAAATAGCAAAAAGATTTATTGAAAATACAATTATTAGAACCTTGAATAAATTCTCGCTGTTTTTGTACAAAATAAAAACTTTATTTAAAATATAAGGAACAAAAACGTTTGCACGATACGGTGCAAAAAACCTTTTCTTTTCTGCCGTTGAAGCAGTAATTCACACGTGACAAACGCCGTACAATGTCTCGGCTTCAATTCATATGGCACCCAAGTTCCTTGCTTCTGGATCATTCCTAATATTTTTAAACGTTTTGAAACAGTTGACTCATCAACTTGTAATGTTTTTCCAAGTTCTGCTAGCGTCTGAGATTGGTCTTTATCGAGTAATTCCTCCAATTCTTTGTCTTGAAATTTTTTTGGTGCGCCAGAACGTTCTTTATCCTCAAGTTCAAAACCATTATTTTTGAAGCGTCGAAATCAGTCTCTGCATGTCGTAGCCGACAGAGCATTCTCACCATAAGTTTCAACAAGAATTCTATGTGCTTCAGCTGCCGATTTCTTTTGAATGAAGTAGTGCAATAAAATTCCCCGCAAATAAACTTTAGTTGGCACAAAAGTAGACATTTTCAAAACTAATAAAAAATTACTTTGTTTACACTAAAGTGAACTTTCATACACTGAAATTTCAGGTTAGATACAGTACTTCCTTGCAAGTGCGTTACCATTCGAAATTTCAAGCACGGAGTACTGCTATTGCCATCTGATGAAACAGCAAGAACTTATTCAAGGGCCTAATATTTATATAAATAATTTTAATTTAAATATTATATTTAAATGATTTATTCTTGAATATTAAAATGCATCTATTCAATATTATTTTTTCGACTCGAATGACTTCCGAAGGTTATCTATCCATTACTCACTTTTATTGTTTATATTCGAACATATACGATCGAATATAAAAACATTTATTTATTTAATCCTTTTTTTAAATTTAATAATAGAGATTTTTTAGCGAATGTTTACCATACTCTTTTATCTATTTTTTTATTTTTAAAATAATCGCTATAAAAATATGATAGTAATGGATATACATATAACATAAGCATATTCTTTGTTCTTGTGAGTTAAAGAAAACTTAGTGTCTCCGGAGACAAGGTATCTAATCGCGTAGGGAACTTTTATAATTGGTTTTCCCTTACCGTAAAAACCGTTGTTGTGAGTGAACTCCGTGAAAACTTTTCCGACTAATTTTACCGGCCAACGATGGTCATAATGCGAAAATAAAAACGAATAGTACTTTTCAGAGAAAAAAAACATCTAAAGAAAAACGAGACATAGGATAGTAAACGTTATTTAAGATCGACATTAATAATGGTTGATGTAATTATCGAAAATAAAGTTATTAAAGAACGTAAAAGCAATTTTGGAAAATTATTTTCTCGATAGTTCAGGTAAATAAAAAGTTTCGTCGTGAATTTCCATTTAAGATTTTAACGCTTGCATTTTTAATCACCATAACGAAACAATCACGTTCACCACTTACGTTTAACTCGCCTTTCCGTTGTTTTGCTTTTAGGTCAATTAAGGACGTCTCCTTTTTTATTCGTTTTACAAGATTTTACATCGTTAATTATTACAGTTACAATTTTTGTCCAATTTCAGCGTTTAAAAGCTAATATCAATAATTAGCTTGTATTTAAAAAAATCTTCACCTCTCATACGAATTGTTGATCACTAAAATCAAGCAAAGATTAAGATCGTAAATAAACCCTTAATCGTGTACTTTTAGTTTTGAAAAAAAAAACAAGTAGAAACAAGGATGGATATTCATTGGAACGATCTTTCTTTCTTCCATCGTTTTGTTAGTTTCACAGGATATAACGATGGGAGAAGTAATGATCGGATCGAACAATTCTGTAAGAATCCTTGAAGCGTAGCAATGGCAAAATTTACATCCTCAGCTCAGAGTCAAACGATCACGACCATATGTTTGCATCGAACGTTATATACCTTTCCTTTTCCTTGATTCATCCTTTTTCTCACTCTCTTTGTCTTTATTGTCTATCCCTGTCTCGGTCCTTTTTCTTGGAGGTTTTCGCCGATCGGCAAGTTTATCCGAGTTCTAGACGCCAATTTAGGTTGAATCGCCGGCACGTTTGCTTTCCTTCTATCAAATTGCGATTCGCTATGGGTTATACGATTTCAGAACAAACCAATTCGACGCTTGCCATCGAAGTAACCCTCCGTCTTCGATATCCACGGAGCTTCGCTAGCTAAAATATGGACGGTTCGAAGGATCTCGCGAATCCTAACCGTTTTGTCACGATCTCAACCTTCTGCTTCCACAACTTCTCCTAACCATCTCCGTTTATTTCCTCAATCCCTGTCTCCTTTAGTTATATCTTCGTCTATTGTTTCTCGTTTCAAGCTAGAACGAAAATCAAATGAAAGTCGTAAGCTAGATTTCACTAGAATCACCATTTTCTTTTGATTACGTATTGAGTTCGTTTATTCTTTAATATTTTATACGAAAGAAAAATATATATATGTAAAAAAGAAATCTTTTTCGCAAGAAAAACTTATAACATAAAAAATTTGACGCCCCTATCCAAAGAATTCCGTTTCATGCGAGAATGAATTAGGACCTCGATAAAAACGAAACAGTGATGGTGGTAGTGTTGATGGTGGTGGTGGTGGTTGTGGTGGCAATAGAAGCTTTTAAAAAATATCCAGAAGTTTAAGGTATTTCCTTCGCAGTAGAGGGAAAAGCATGACTTTTAAAGAGCCCTTCAGAAGATATTTATCGTTGTTCAAGTATCGAGTAGAAAAGCTGAACATTAGCCTTCCTCTTTTCCGACCACTTCTTTTCCCTCCTTCGCGTCTCGACTCGACGATACGATGATGGCTCTTTCAGTAACGATGAGTAACCATTAACGTGCAAAGGACCTTTCGACTATCTCCCTCCTTTGCTCTCTCCCTTATCATTTCCTTTCCTTTCCTTTCCTTTCCTCTTCACAGTTTATCCCTTTTTCTGTCTCACTGCACGTCGAATCGTGTCCTCCTTTCTTTCTTTTTTCTCTCCCCATATTTCTGTTCGTTTCTCATTTCCACGTGAAATTCTCTTCTCTCTTCAGGTACACTTATACGAACGCACACATATACAAAAGACGAGAAAAAAAAAGAGTCCTTCGTTCTCTTTTCAAGCGAATTGAGAGGAAGAGTGAGAGTCGACTATTTAAAAAGAGTGAGTTCAAGTACACACCTCTTAACGGTGCTATCAGAACTCGTTATAAGGTTTTTCAAATGGTATGCAGGACACTGAATGGTTAACCATGATCTCACTATATCCAAAACTTTCCTTGACAACTTTCCCTTGTCGGTAGAGTTTATTTATTTATTGAACTTTAAATTTCACAAATAAATAAATCCCTCTTTATTGAGAAAGACCAAATTTTGAATCAGTTGATATGATTCGCGTATTATATTTAATATTTTTTGTTTTGTTCTGTTTAAGCTTTTTGATTTTTCATCCGATTACCTTCTCATTGAAAATATTTGTCGATTCGATATTTATTTTTTCTCTCGTCAATTCACGTTTTGATTACTCTTTTGGATTGTTTCAAATAATTGTTTTACTCCGAAATCAGTAACAATGCTGTCGATTTTTATTTAACTAACGTTAATGACATATATATAAATAAATAAATAAATAAATAAATAAATAAATAAATAAATAAATAAATAAATAAATAAATAAATAAATATATTTATATGATGAAGAACTTTGGACTTAAACATCCTCTCAGCTTGGACTATTATTACGAAAGCAGTCTGTTTTCTAAAGAACATATAAACAAAGCATGCTTGGAAAAAAGACAAATAAGAACGAACGGGCACGGGGTCTTCTCTGTGCCGGGAAGATTAAAGGAAAGGAATGGAAAAAAACAAAAACAAAAGAAAGAAAAAACGCTCAAGGTCAAGCACTGAACTTTTCACCGGGATGCACGCTGTCGCTCGCAACCCTTTTTTTATTTTTTTCTTCTTAGTCAAAGAAGAGGAGAGAATGCAAGAGCTTCTTCTTCTTTACCAATCCCCCTTTTTTTCTCTCTTTCTCTTTCTCTTTACTTACCCGAGAAGCAGTCCCTTTTTTGCAACTTGCACGTCTGCTTTACGTCTGTGCTCATGGATGCACGCGGCTTCGGTAAAATAATAATGCATTTGCGACTTGCGTAGAAATTGAATAACAGTCGCGCTTGAATAATACAGATATGTAAATGGAGGTTGGTACAGGGTTGATACGGGGTTGGTACGAGGTGCCGGAAACGTAGACGGGATCATTTATATTGTATTCGTGCCGTCGTTTTCTCCTATCTCTACCGACTGCGTTCCAACGTTGCTTCATCCCCTTCTTCCTACCCACCTCCTCCCCCTATCTATCTCTCTTTCTCTCTTCTCCTTTCTCTCCCCTTCGTTTGTACTCTGTTCAATGTTCGATCGTTCGTTCGTTCGTTCATTCTACGTTCATCCGCCTAGTTTTAGTCCCTCTTTCCCTTTCTCTTCTTCTTTCTATGAATATATTCGTTTATCTCTTTCTCTCTTTCTGTTTTCCCATTCGGAATCACTTCATTCTGTCTCTATTCCAAAAGGTCTCGCTCATCTTACTTTCAAGATCTATCCTTCTCTTATTAGAGTGTCTCCGTGTATGCGACTTGATTTTCACTCTCTCTCTCCCTCTCTCTGTCTCTCTCTTTTTCGTTGCTAAACGTTTCTTCCTCTTTCACCTGTCTCTCTTTCTCTCTCTCTTCGTATTTCCTTCGATCTTGTCTCCATTTCTCATCTCTTCTCTTCTCTTCTCTTTCTTTTTCCCTTTTCTCTTGAACGTATTACCTCTCAACCCTTTTCAGTCCTGTTTCTTGTTCCATGCGATTGTAACGTCATTAAAGTATGATTTCTTCGTTATAATTGCCACCATTTTCAGAATCTCCAGGATTTTCAACGGTCTTCGAGTTTCTGCGTTCCCTCTCTGTGTTTCAAACAATTCCACGACTTAGGGATGGATTTTCAAAATCCTTGTTTCGTCGGAAACCCGGGGAATACGTTGAAATGATTTCACTCTGTATACTTCAAGTAATATGAGTTGAGAGAGAAAGAAAGAGAGAGAGAGAAAGATAGAATTGCCTACCGACTACAATTTTACTTTAAACCGGATTAGAGAAATATTCTAATTCTAAACGACGACCAAATGATTTTACTACGTCGTTCTAAATCTACCCTCTAATAGTTGTTTTAATTATTCCATTCTCTCATATTATCTACTAAATGTATATTTCAGTAACAGTTAATTTAGTGGAGATAGGCTTAATATATTACATTTAGTCAAATATTATTATAACGTAAAATCATTGATTAAACAATCCAAAGAATGGGGTAGATAATAAATGAAAAATCGTAAAAGGAAATAATAATCATTATAGAATAATATAAGTTAAAATTTACTCTCTTACGCGTCTATTTTATTTTCTTTCTTTTTTTTTTTTGCAAATGAAATAGGACCTCTTGTAAGCTTCCTCTTTATTTTCTTCGTTTGTGTGTGCACATACGTAAGTACACACGTTCGTACTCTTACATACGTGCAGAAGACGTTGGATCGGACGATGCGTTTCGCTGCATTTAACTTGCAAGAGAAAGAAAGAGATAGAGAGAGAAAAGGGGTGAGAGAGAGAGAGAGAGAGAGAGAGAGAGGAAGTAAGGGTGGTAGGGAGGAGGTAGAGAGGGTGGGAGGGAGAAGAGCTTTGCCTTCAGGGGACGGTCTATGTTCTTCAAGACCTTACACAAATGCAAGTTAATCCGATTTGTGCTACATTCGAAATATAATCGGAGCTTTCTCGAGGACGTGTAAGTGCGAGAGCGTACGACTACATCGACCGGAAGTCCTTCTTCAAGTTTAATAACGGTTTTCCGGCTTTCACCGAGGTTATTTGATCGCAACGAAATTTAAGCCGACCGACCCATTGTTCCGTTCTCATTGCATTTTTCCTTATTTCTTTTTTTTCCTGTTTTTTTTTTTTTTAATTTTTTTTTAATTTTTATTTTTTGGTTCCTTTTGTAAAGCTTTACTCGAAAAATTAAAAAAAAAAGATTCCCCATTCGTTGGATTTGTCTTCTTTTCTCGGTACTGTCACTTCGTAGTATCCTCTTTTATTACTTTACATATAGATACAGACAGTTATAAAGTTATACTGATCTTCTATGATATTGCTTTTTCCACCAAAGATGGATTTACATTTTATCCTTTATTAAATCGGAAAGTAGAGATTTTATATTGCAAATTGTCATTCTATTTGCTGACTTTATTTCATTTGGTCGGTCGTTCGTATTATTATATGGTACATTTATTTGAATACTAATTTTTTGTTTTGTTTTTAAATTTCTCTTTACCAGATGTTAGCCATTTTTTTTTTACATGTAACATCTTAGATTATTTTTATCTCTACATTTATCGTTTAATTACAATGAAATAGAGACGATCGAATAATAGGATGAAGAAAAAGCAGAAGTTCGGTTCTGTGAAACTCTATGACTCTACTTATAACCAATTAACGTTTTTATAGTCTCCAGAAGAAGCTTGTTTTATCGTAGCAGTCATTAGCAGCTACGCTTTGCAAGGTTATATTCATGCAAATTAGATCGATCCTTTTCCTAACGGCTGGTTAACTATAAAATACGCTAATGTTAAGATACGCTTAAATTGGTTACATCGTCTTGTTACACGGAATCGTTCGTGGGGAAAAAACTTTAACGTGTACATCGAGATATTGCTTTTGCTAGATGTTGCTCTCTATGTTTCTTTATTTATTTCTTTTCTTTTCTTTTTGTCTTTTTCTTTTTCTTTTTTGATCTCCTTGAGAATCTCGAATGATCGGACCGGATAAGAGGAAACGCGAACGAACGGCACTTATTGTTTGTGCATTATCTAGATCGAAAGATAAAGAGAATTTGATGCATCTCTTCGGATGGAATGGATTTGCATGAGAGATGTTTTCCAAGAGAATGAATTTTCTTTTGAAGAAGAACTAACTTGAATAATTATCCTGATTATTTTTCTCAGATGATGTAAGGTTAAATAGTTTCTTATACTTCATATTTCATTTAGGAAGTGCGAATGAATGATAGAAAAAAAAGAAAAATTTATATAAGATTAATCGTATGATTGTATGTATAATCGTATGATCATAGGATCAATAATGTATATAATTCTCCTATACATTTCTATTTAAAAATAGAGAAATAAATTTATTGTGTCGTGGAATATGCTTTGGGTGATAATCTCATGATAGTAGAATGTTAGCACTCATGTCAGTTGTATTGAAGTCAAAGGAAGTAGCAACGACAAGCAAGCCTTAATGACTTCTCGACGATACAATTAGGTTCTCACGAAACGACGTGAGATAAATTTAAATGTATATTCGGAATATATATTGTCACTCGGAGAAGGAAAAAGGGAGTGGGTGTAAAAGTAGTAGATGAAAATGACAAAAAAAGAAAAAGAAAGAAAGAAATAGACAAAAAAGAAGAAGAAGGGGAAAGATCAACTATTCTTTTGATATGAGAACGAAATATCTTTCACTCATTCTCCTTCCCTTTTTTTTCTATCACGATCAAGCCTGTCTCTTAATAAAAGCAAAGTGTGTAAGAGTAGATATAGGTGATAGCACGTGTGATGCGGCCGTGTGTCCTTGACGATCTATACCGAAAACGAAATTACGTTTCCGAGAGATAATGTATGCCTTTCCGAGCACGGACAACGTTAACGTTCCTTTCAAACGACATTTGCACGATTAATGACGTACTACCGGAACGTCATTCGATCCTCCAAAAAATTACTTCTAGTCTTGAACGTTCGTGAATACGTTCTCTATTGGGACCTGCGATCGAAATCGTGCTGTGAATCGAGAGAACCTTGTTACTTCGATCAACTACTTTCATTTACTTTTCTTATCGATATCACAAATTACTGCTTTTTTTATTTTATTTTTTTTAGTGTAATCAAACGAACGTTGATTAACACATTGATGCAATCACCGCTTTTAACTGTCATTTATTTATTTATTTAATTTTTTTTTCGTAATAATTATGATAAACAAATTACGACTTATTCTTAATTATTTTGTATAAGATGGATTCTTCTGTTTAAATTTTTATTATGAGCGTAGTAGTGTCACTCTCATTTTAATCGTTCGTACCGACATTCAACTTATTGAAAAAAATATTTTTTACGTCAACGGTATCCGATAGATATTTATTTATTTATATAATCAATTATTTCTCTGGTTAATCGTGACATATCACTTCTTAATCTTTTCGCAAGAATGTTTCACGCGTCTCTACATTTAACCTAAATCGTCGTACTTATGTGTAGCAATATGTTGTCCCTTTTTTTACTTTTTTTTCTTCGACTTTATAATACATTATCCACCGCTGCAACGTTGACCTACATTTGAGCAGAAACGTCAGTTTGTTTTAACTAAAGCGAGTTTTTTTTTTTAGTTTTCGTTTTTTTTCCTTTTCCTTCGGCTTTTTTTCTTTATTTCTTCTTTTCTTTTATTTTTATTCGCTCTTAACCTCAATCCTTCTTTTACGTCTTCTTTCCGTTTGTCTGATTTTCTTTCACTCTTTTTCTCCCTTTCTCTTTGTCTCTCTCTCTCTCTCTCTCTCTCTTCTCTTTCTCTCTATTTCATTTATATTTAAGTTAATGCACTCATTCATGTTAATTAATTCTAATTTTTACTTTAATAATTCTCAAAGTATTTATCTCAATTTGTTTCTTCATTTCGTATCAAATGTTACTCGTAATAAATCGAAATATAATTTCATGTCAGATAATATTTTTCAAGAATGACAAGATAGATTAACATTTTAAGATACAGGTTGCTCACCTAACGCATAAAACGATCTACGAGATAGATTTAGATAGATAGATTCTTTATTTAGCTTTCTCGGCTATTTACATACGACTATACATAATATAATATTATATAATATAATACAAAACTATAAACTATATACAAAGAAAAAAAGAAAAATATGGCAAACCTACTATATAAAAGAGTGTACTTTAACATATCAATATAATATAATATAATACAAAAAAAAAAAAAATAAACTGTAGAAAGAAATATATAACCTAATATAGAAAGGAAAAAAAATAAAATAAAATATACAACACATTAATGTAATATCTAGCTCTAGAAAATGTTATCACTTAACATCATCTGCGATTGATTGATTGCTTGATTGATTTATACATAACATTACATGGTACAATCTATATTACCTTATTTAATTTCACTCTTGATATATGCTTTCAGCATACTCTTAAACTGAACTAATTTTTCACAACTCTTTATTTCTATTGGCAACGCATTAAACATTTTCACATCATCATAAAACATACTCTTTTGTGCATTTCTCGTTCTCCTGAATTATATTGAGATGTTTTCCGCCTGCCGTATTGCCCGACCCGTTCTTACTTTCACAATTTCAAATTTACTTGTTAATTTTTTCGGTAACATCTTTTTAATGGCCTTAAAAATAAATACACTCACATTATAGTGCAGTCGCCGTCTCACACTCATGAACTGCACTGCCTGTAGCATATCATCAACTCTCGCATATATGCTACATTGCAATATAACTCGCATCGCTCTGTTCTGAGCTATCTGTAATTTTTTCATCTCTGTTTCACCCATACCCACTAACAATGTTGCACAATATTCAAAGTGTGGTGCTATGATTGCCTTATATACTACGCATCTGGTATATGCCGATATATATTGTCCTATTCGATTCAGAAAATTCGTTTTCTTACCTATCTTATTTAATATATACTCGCAATGAACATTAAATCTAATCTTGTCATCAATCATAACACCCAAATATTTCATTACTTCCACTCGCTCTATTTCGGTTCCATCCATGCATTTCAATACTATTTCCTTTCTTATTTCTTTTCTTATATTCCTAATCATAATCAATTTATTTCTATTCATCCATACTTCAACAATACCTAACGCCCCGTTCATCTTCCTTTCTACCTCCTCACTACTATCACTAGTAACATATATTAACGTATCATCCGTAAACATTTTTATTGCACAATCATCCGGACAAATGTCGACTATATCGTTTATATATAAAGTAAAAAGTAAAGGCCCTAATACCGATCCCTGGGGTACTCCATGTTTCGTTGGAATAATTTGTAAGAATTCCCCATTAAACAGCACCTGTTGTGTCCTATTACTCAGGTACGATCTGAACCAATTTAGCACTTTACCCCTGATTCCGTATTGAAACATTTTATTTATTAGCAGTTCTCTATCTACTGTCTCGAACGCTCGCTTTAAGTCCATAAAAATTACCTCAACCAATTTCCCTTTACTGATGCTTACTTTCCACTCATCTAATACTGTTTGAATGGCCGTTTCACACGAATATTGCTTCCTGAAACCCGATTGGTGTTCTATTATAGTCTCACTTTCTTCCAAATATTTTTCGATTTGATTTTTTACAATTATTTCAAGAACCTTTTCGTACAGTGGCAACATGTTAATTGGCCGAAAATCCTTCGCATTTTTTGCTACCTCTCTTTTAGATACAGGTATTATCGTGGACTTTTTCCAGCTGTCCGGGCAACAGCCTCCCTTCAGCGATTCATTGATTAACACCAGAAACTCCTGTCCTATAGTCCTGAACGCCAGTTTCAATATTGCATAGGTTATTCCTTCTTCTGTACCTTTCTTCCTCAGGAGTCCGTTAACAACTTTCTCTAGTTCTTCCAATCCAATATTTTCAAAATTTACTAATCTTTTTTTATTACTCACTCCCTGACCAAGTAATATTCTTCTTCGTTCTGGACTTCCATATGTATCACTATCTATGGCGCTTCCTAAGATATTAATACTTTCTACGTAAAACGCGTTAAATTTGTCAGCTATATTTCCTTCCAAATGGTCATCCAATGTTTCAAAATTTATCTTTCCGAATTTTTTTGTTCTTGATGGTTCTTCTCTAATTATCTCCTTTAGGGTTTTCCACATTTTCGTGGGATCATTCTTATTGCAGTCTATCCTATTCTCGTAATACTCTTTTTTCTTTTTCTTTATTAGCTTAACGACTGCATTTCTTCTTACCTTGAATACTTTCCATTTATTATCTGTTACCTCATATATAGCTTCTCTGTACGCATTGTCCCTTTTTTCTGCTGCTCTTTTCACCTCATCCGAGAACCATTTTTTCCCCTCCCAGACGCTCGGAAACTTAATAATTTTAGAGAGAGAGAAAAAGAGAGAGAGAGATACTACACGTCGTTTTAAGCTTCGTATCTTCGGCAATATTTGCCAAAGAATTTGACTCTTCCGAGAGTCATAATGTTGCTCTCCCATGTAAGTGACCGCCGATGTTAATTTATAGGCGGAATAACGACTTTCCGATCCTGGATGCTTGCCATAACGCGGCTAGGGTGTATCGAAAGGTTGGGGTGGTTTTACTGCGTCGAATAAATTTCAGGAAAGTGCTCAGCCTGATCCATAAAGTAAGAAATCTACTAGCCGAATTCTTCCTCGTATATTTTCATTGTCCGATGTACATATAATAGTTTATCTTTTTACCATAGAAAACATTTAACTACTATTATCTATAAATATCAACATTTTATGGAAAAGAAAAGTAGTTTTGATAATGTTTATTTTCATTTTTTGTAAATTTTTTCTTTTTATTTTTTGTCTTGACAAATTTTAAGGACAAAAAGAATTTTGACTAAAGGTTTGATCGCACGAGTGAAGAAAGTAAGTAGAAACGATACCGACATTTCTTTTCCTTTTTCTATATGATTTCACAGGCATGAAACGAACAGGAGATTTTTGAAGGCCTAAAAGCTTCAAAAGCAGCCTTTTACGTCGACGATCACTGATACGTCCGATGTGACAGAAAATCAATGATATCTTATCAATAAGTAGACATCTGCTTTCAGCTTTTCTTTGTTTACATTGTCTCTTTTTTTATGGTTTCTTCTTCTTGTCACAAGGCAGTGCAATTTTTTTTAGAGCATCCGGTACAACGAACAGAGGAGACAAAAATTAATAAAACTTTTAAAAATAAACAATCCTTGGTTTCTTCTTTTTTAAGATAAAATGAGCAAACATACGAGTAACTAGAATTGCTCGTTTAAATAGTATAGGATTCGTAGGCATGTAATATGACGTTATCTACACGTTTCAAGTTTGAAAGGAATTTGAGGAGGCAAAAAAAGAACCATAAAAAAAGCTAAAATGAAAGGATACGGAGAGTGGCGTAATAAAAGTTTCAAAGCGAGACAGGTACCGGTAGTAACTACTATATTAATAGTAACGCGTACTGTTTCTCTCTCGGCATTTCTCTCGTACTATCTCGTACGAGAAAAGTACATAGTATCTAGTATTTCATAGTAGACTATATATACATAACAATATAGAAAGTATATCTCTAAGAATTTATATATATATATATATATATATATATATATATATGCTTTAGCGAGGTATTAGAAAATTTATCACGCTTCCGTACCAATTCAGTCTCTACCTTCTATCTGTCTATCTATCTATCTATCTATAAAGCAGCTAAAATACGTCTTCTGACACCATTAACATAATTTCTTTCGGCCCTTTTCCGGATGAAAGCAAACCGGTGAACGTTAAGGCGGAGTTTCTCTTCTTTAACGTCATGGCTTATCGGGATCATCGATTACAGAAAACGAATCTTAACGAAGTCGTTCGAGGTACGACGAGTCATTTCCTTCGCTCCTTCCACTGAAATTGTATGTAAATTAAAAGAAAAGAGGGGAGCTACGGGGTTTAGCTTGTAAAAAAAGTGTTATTGCGGTCTCTCTCTCTTTCTCTTTCTTCCTCTCTTTTTTTTCATTTTTTCTTTTCTTTCTCTCATTCGTTCCCTCTTGAAAAAGAAAATAAGAAGGATAAACGCGGAGACAAGAAAGTCGAGATTGAACGACCGACTTAGAGTGTGTCTGTGAGGAGTCGAGGCGAGGATCGCACTGGAATGAAACGGACGAGGAAAACCGTCCTGGTTTGAGGAAAAAAGGGAGAAAATGGTCATTTTAGGTTAGATTTGGCTAGATAATCCGTCTTAGTTAGAAGGGAAGAAGAAGACTTGTCCCTTTTTTTGTGTCGAAGAAATACCAGGCATAATTTCATACTTATAGTCGAAACTTGCTGTCTCTTTTTTTCTTACTCATCTGTACATACACGTGTGTTTGTATATATATTCGCTTTTTCTCCCTTTGTGTCTATCTGCCTCTTTCTCTCCTTCTTTTACCCTAGAGTAACTCCACCTTATTTCGGGACAGCTCTGCACTTTCAACGGCGACGATCTAACCCCTCATTGCTAACGCGAATCCCGGGGATATAATCGAATTCTTAGGCGCGGATAGGACCTGTTCCAACGTTGATAATATTTTTGAAATCTCATAAGATGGGTGGACCGTAGTTTTCCTTCTCCTTTCTATTTTCTCGATCATCCATGGTAGTCGTGATCTATGCCAACAAGGATTTAGTAGACGAAAACTACGACGACGACGACGACGACGACGGCGACGATGACGACCATTACGAAGGGAATGATCACGTTTGTCCTGGTAATTTCATTTCGTACGAATCAATTTCCCTTTTCACTTTAAGGGGAAGTGTATCGTAAACGAATAAGTGTGAACGAGGGATTCGTTAAACGAAGGATCAGTAAGATTTTCTTGTATAGTTTTGATTTTACAATTGCGATTTTAAACGAGACGTGTCGATTAAATAAAAAATTTCGTAGTAAATTAAAAATTAATAATCCTTTTTTTTCTTTCTGTAAGAATATTATAGATGTACAAATACAATTGAATGTGTTTTTTTTTTATTATTTTAATTTCCATTGGCAATATTTTAACGAGTATTGTAGAAGAAAAGCATAATTTCAGGGAAGCTAATAAGGTCCGTGCAATTGAAAACTCTCGTCCCTTCTTTTACTTCGTTCGTTCATTCCTTTAATAAGCCTTTGCCAAAGTAGAAGCTCCAGTCGTTATTAATCATTGATAAAGAAACCGATTAAGAAACGCAAACTGGCTAAAATCGAAAGTTAGTACAAAGAAATCTGTTTTCTTTGAAATAAATATGCTTTAGAAATATTCTCTCTTGGTTTCTACCAAACGATGGGGTTTGAAAGGAAGAAGAAGATGAAGAAGAAAAAGAAGAAGAAGAACAACAACAAGAATAAGAAAGAGATGACGAGACGATGTGAAATACAAGAAAAAGAAGAAGAAGAGGAAAAGGAAAAGGTGAAGTTCTTCAACGGAGGGTTATAATTACGTTGTTAATAAACCTAAAGGGAAGGAAGCTTGTCTAACCTTAGCCAGATCTTTCGGTGCTTCTCGCATCGCGAGTTTCTGACATTCTTCAGATCGCACGACCGTTTGAAACGGCTTCCTCCAATTAAGTTTAAAAGTACCACTCGTTGGATCGAAGAAATTGAATTACTGATTCCGACATCATCGTTCATTCGCTGTAATTACTTCGACGCTTATCTAACTTATCTAACAACAAGGCGGATCTAGAAAGCACCAGAATTTATTTATGCCCTATAAATGCAAGCAAGTATGTACTACGTACGTACGTTTGTACGTACGCATGCATGCACACACGCACTCACGCACACTTGTCAGTTCTAATTCGCATACAAGTTCGTTCTTACGTATGTATGAACATGTCGACAGCTCTCTGAAATTTCTCCACCGTGATTGCGTTTGTTGCAAGCACCTGCGTAATCCTGGCAATCTTCGTCTCTCCTACCTCCTACCTTCCCTCGTATTCCCTCTTTTCTCCCTGTTTCCAGTCAGCTTCGCAACACCCTACGTACAATCTCCTTGTATCGCCTGAACCAATTATCTCTCCTACCTTTGATGTTGTCCAGCTTCCGTGTAGGTGTTTGCGACAAACAGCGCGAGCTGACATGATAAAGGAATATTCTCGTAAATTTATCAAGTACGTGGAAGCACGTAGATTGAGTTATTTAGAGCGACACGTTTTAGGTTTTGTTTTTATTATTAGAAATAGATCATACATTTTCTTTTTCTTTCTCTATTTCTATTTTTATTCTTTTCTTTTCTTTGAAATTATTTCGATAGACTGGAGAAAAATAATTATGTATGTCAAAGGTAAGAGAGGAACGTTATGATAGATATTTTACAATAAGCATAACTTAAATCGTAAAGAAGAGGAAAGAAAAAGATCTTGTCCAATGGAATCGATTGTGAAATATCTTTACTCTGAGCCATTAAAGAAAAAGTGGAAATAGTTCTGTGTCTAACGTTAACGAGTAGAAGTTATATAAGAAGAAGGAAAGACTGTTCGATTCAATTATTGGATCATAGAAGATTTGATCGAAAGGAATCTTATTGTAAAAGAAATTACTATCAGTAATTGCTACTGTCGCGCAATTTGGAGAACAAAATGATTGCTTGAAATAATTCAAATGATTCTTTTAAGAGACTCGATAACAAACATAAATGTATTTTCTCTGTCAAAAGTTTAATACGACTTATGATCGGTTGATCCAATTAATATTATATAATTTTATATATCGAGTTAGAAGAAAGATCATGGGATAGAATCACCGATAGAAATTGCGAGATTGTTCAAGCGTTTTTTCTTCATCTTATTATAGTATATATTTTTTGTTTTTACTTTTTTATTTTTTTTTTATTTTAATCCTATTTACTGTTCAGAAACATCATAAAGACCAGTTTCCAAAGAAAGATAGTTTAAAACGAAGAACACGATGTAGTTATGAACTCTCTCGGATGAAGGTCCGTCGACTCGCGTTAACACTTCTTCAAGTAAGTTCGAAAAACGAGCGAGAATCTTCTAATTTATAATTCCTACGGGTATTTATCGTTCCTTGTGCATGAGGGAAGGGGGACTGGGTTGGTTAAAAAGTGTTTACTGACTTTCAAGTTTAATGATGTGCTGTTGGCAATTCATAACGACATTTCTTCTGCAAAGATCATGTTTATGCACAAACAGTCATAAGGAAAAAGAGATAGGTACAAAGAAAGAGAGAGAGAGAGAGAGAGAGAGAGAGAGAAAGAAGAAAGAAGAAATAAGTTAAATGCAAAGATCTTTCATCATTTTGATAGCAATCGAAACACTTATTCCACGAAAAGAAAAAGAGAGAGATAGATAGTTTTAAAAATCGATTTTATACAAGAGACATAAGTTCGTAACGGAAAATGTTACCGCACAATCTTATTCCATAGGAGCGCAATAAGTAGGGCGATGCAATAACCGATATCTCATAGCTTTTTATTTTTCCTTAAAAGTAAAACGTTTTCGGACTGGTTCTCTTTGACATCGTTCAGGCAAAACGAAAAGATAAGAGTTATCGGATCCTAAGAAAACTCTCTTAAGATTGTTTCCTCTTTTCCTTCTTTTTCTTTCTCTTTTTTTTTCTTTTTCTTCTTCTTTTTCCATCAACTTTCCCTATGTACTTTTCAAATTAAACATCAGAAAAGAAAAAAAAACTAAAAAATCAAGTCCTTTTTCGATAAAACATTTTCTATCTCGTATCAATCTTTTCTAAATATCGTCCGAAAGAATTTTTCATTTATCGATCTTTTTCCGCTTCGACCTCTTACTCCTCCTCTCCCAAACGTCGTGCATTTTCAACGACGACGTACGCGTACGTGAATTCTTCTCAGGGCAAGGGGAAGGGGGGTGGTAGTGAAAAAATAAGCGATTAATTTTTATTAAATTTCTTTTTCCTATGCTTTTTAGTTTGACGTTATATACTACCTATTTTCACGTCGAAATTTTGACGGCAACGAAGCCGACACAGGAGAATAGAGATGGCAACGATCGCGTGAATCTATCCTCCTCCTCCTCTTCCTCTTCCTCTTCCTCTTCCTCTTCCTCCTCCCTTCTTTTTCTCTCTGGTGAGAAGAAGAGGGAAAAGGGAAAATGCTTTTGTGCTTTCTATTCGATGTCATTGTCTTTTTGTTTCTCGCTTGTTTCGCTCGGTTCTAAATGGTGCGAAAGATTTATTAATAATTTAGCGCATCTGTGTGTGGTCTATATTTTTGTGCATGCATATACGTGTGTGTGTGTGTGTGTATGTATGTATGTATGTATGTATGTATGTATGTATGTATGTATGTATGTATGTATGATGTATGTTGTGTGTGTGCTCACGGAGTGGAGTGACGTCGATTAAACTCGCGCTCATCGTGCGAACGTTTTCTCTCCATCCTCTGACCCCCTTCCTGTCTCCCTCCCTCCCTCTTTCCCACTTTCCACCCTACTCACCTTTCTACTCTCAACTTCGTATAGATGTTCTTCGAAAAGTTAACTCTTTCTCTCTCTCTTTGATTCTCTTTCATTTTCTCGCGACGTGTCATGCCGTAGCATAGCGCCCCAACGAAAATTTCATTTAGCCCAAGTCCTTCCGCTTTCAGACGTTTCATTTACCGCATTCAAATTACTTAGCGAATTAAACAGAATCGATAATTTCACTCGACCATTCCGCGATGACGAGAACTCAAATCTTGGTCGAGTGCGATTCATAGTTTTCAATGAAATTGATTAAGACTTACAATTAGTAGTATATATATATATATATATTATTTTTTTTCTTTCCTCTCGTCTGCTACCGTTTTGCACGAAAAATATTCCACATAGCTATTTATTTATGATAATGTCCACGTATTTATTTCACGTGTTTTTTTATTTTTTGTCTCTTTTTAATTTTTTGTTCTTGTTAATTATTTAACAGTCATACGATACTTCCTCTTTATGTGCTACGTATTCCGGTATTAACGTTTCGTTGTTTCTGTATAATCAAATTTATTTTAACTGGAAGTTTTATTAAACACCGGTACAACTTTCGTAGTTTGTATTTTTTTTTTGTTCTTATTGATCATATTATTGCAAATATAACAAGTTTGCGTGGGAAACAGTGTATTTGTTTGTTACAATAACGAAAAAAAAAAACAAACATGAACAATACGTGTGATTGTTACAGAAAAATTCTCTCCATCGACGATTCTAAAGATCCTACCTGGCATATTTTGATTTTCAGCGATCGCATAAAGGTTGCATTGTTTTAACGTTTCATATTTCTAAACTTTATGGCTTGTGTTTGTAGCGGGAAGTTATTGAAAGCAAGGGAGCTCAATTACGGTTAACCGACTTGTAGCTTCTATCGTTAAATTGTCATTTAGCCGATCCCAGCCTTCGTTCTGTCATATACGACGTTTGTTTTACGAGTCGCGGTAAAGAGAAGTGAAGAGAAGAGAAGAGAAGAGAAGAGAAGCTGCGCGCTTCGGTGTCTTTGCGAAACTTTATCGTGACTCCCTGGTCTAATTAAAAGCAACGACGCCGACACACACCGATTAGAACATGTCACGAAGTTAATTTATTTTAAACGGTTTTACTCCTTACTACGTCGAATTTTACGGTTTAATCTTGTCGAAGATTAAACGCGATATATATTACGTTAATTATCGATTTATCTGTTTATAAGATGAAGTAGAAGTTTGGATAGAAGTTAGAAAAAAAATATAAAAAGTAATACACAGACATATGGAAAATGAAAATAGATTTTATTGCAGTGTAACAATACCAAACGCGTTGTACTAGATTATTGAAATTTCTCTATATTTATGAAGCATAGGATTTAAACGTTTCTCTATAACTCAGCGTGTATTTCTATGCTTTAATCATAATAATAGTTTCAGCTTTTGTTCGTTCCTGTCTATTTACAGGTATTACCTCTAATGCTTTGCAAAGCAACAGAATTTCCATGCGATTCTCGGTACATACGTGCTAGTTCTACGAGTGAAATCGAACGTACTACATATATGTCCATATATATATATGAACATGTGGATATACATAGATTCATGTACATGTGGACATGTACATATACATAGATTCATATGTGGACGATACAAGAGACTTTGAAACTTAATTCGTATAGTCCAATACTACCTTCCTTTTCTACCGACAATAATACGTGCCTTTCCCAGCAACCAACTTTATATTCTCTACGTACTTAATAAACTACGGTCATTTGTCAACACCGAGTCGGAGTTACGATCATTTTGCAATGTCAACTTCTCCGTGCGTAATTACGCGGTTAATTACAGGACCGAAGAGTACACGGGTCTGACGAACAATTCTTTTCATTTTCATTGTGCGAATATTATTTTTAAAAACTAACTGTAACATTAAATTATCTAAAAATGGGAATAAGTTTATCCGTTAGATGTTCTTTTCATATTTTTTGAAATCGATGGATAATATTCGTAAAAAAAAAATAGTTTATTGCGAAATCTTAGAAATTGATTTAATTAAAATTTATGTGAACAAGTAGAGTTATTGTTCGTTAGAGAGACAGGTTAGTACTTAATTAGTCGCTATATATTAACGTCTAATTTGTTAAAGGATCACGATTGACGGAGTTTATCACATTGTTTCTTGCATTAACGTTTATCTTATTCTCATTCACTTTTACTCTTCGACGGTCTGAAGTACAAAGTGGGTAGCAAACAAGGGGTGAATTCTTTAGCTTGGAATAATAAGCTGCGTTAATATTTGCTTCGTTCTCAAACGATAAACCCACGAATATTTCACGGTTCCCTTGAGACTATATGGGGGTTCATTGTCCGTTACTTTAATAACTTAAATCTCTCAGATCTTTCGAAGAACCAACGTACAAAGGGATATGTCTACGATTCGAAAATATTATTTATGTATATTACATTATTACAATATTACGTCCCGATTCGTCTATTCATTAAATTCTAAATATTTGTTATTTTAACGAATATCCATAATTTATATTCTCTATGCTGAGAGATTTCATTAATCTATGTATATATATTTATAATGCACAAATTTAACAATTATTAATAAACTCGTAAAAATAAAATCTGGTACCTGTAAAATTTGATAAAAATTGTTCACGATAATTTTCTCATAAACGGAAGAATTTGCGCCATATAAATTTTACTTTGTTATGCGGTTACCATAACGATATTAGAAGCTATTCGAATAAGCCTCCGTACTTAAATTGGCAAAGCAGACGCTTTTGGTGCGAGGAAGGTCATTTCGATTTGGCTATTATGGTAATAATTGCGAATCCCTTCCCTGTAATTGTCGAGAAATAAGACAGAAACGGCAAACGACATGGGATTTGCTACGGAAGCGTTACCTCCTTTCTGCAGTTATCTTTTAAATTTCTAAGTAAAGTACGATATACGATAATATGAGTATTATTGTTAATCTGATAACGAAATTAAATTTCAAATTTTTGAAATTTTTTCTGACAAAAGATATTTTAAATAATATTCCCTATTTTTTTTCTAAAACATTTTTATAAATACATTTCATTTTTAAATCGAGAAAAGAGGTATCATATCAGATATATAATACATTGGGAAATAAATACGATGAAAACGATCGCGATAAATGGATTTTTGTTTTCTTTTAGATTCGATATATAGATCCTTTCGTCAACTTTTCGTGGATAACCAATACGCATTTTTTGATTTTGCCGTTTCACCGAACGAAAGGTTACTTTCACGCTTCACCAAATTGAGGCAAGTCGCCAAAAATACGCACGACCAATCGATTTATTCCGTCGTATATTTCAGGATTAGCGAAGTCCGAGGTTCGAAATCTCGAAAGAATATTTACGGCCTAGACTTCAATACGTCACTCGATAAATCTAAACCGAACCGAATTAATATCGAATGTTGTCATGCTAGACAGATAAAAGTTGTGAAAAGTTTAATACATGTAATTGAACGAACTGAGTAATGAAATTCCCATGATTATAAAATGAACGAATCATCGTACAGTTTTTTTTATTTCAATTCGAAGATACATCTTTTTATGTCAACAATAGAATTTTTCATATTTCAAGATACATAAATGTAATTATTGAACTCTGAAGCATAATTAAAATGGTTGAAAGAATCCAATGCATTCGAATAATCATAGTTACGGTATGTTTCATCCAGCAAAACAATTGTGCGTGCAATGATAAATTTAAAGTGTAGAGAATCAGCGTCGAGAGCGTGGTCACCGTTTCAATCTCCATGGTATGTGTAGAATTTGTGGAATGATCATTATTGTGTTCTCTCCTTTCGTTCTCTTCTCTTTTACCCCGTTTATCTGATATTTTTTATTCTCCCTTTTTTCTACTTTTTTTTGTTTGTTTAAGTATCATCAATTATTCATTAAATGGTTTCTATAAAATGATACAACACATGGATGACAAAAAATGATACTTGTAATCGTTTAAGTATTGTTTTCAAAATAATATCTTCAAAGTAGAATTTCTAGAAAACACGTGCATACAAATATTTAATTATCAAAGATAGGTGTTTTTACCTGTTAATAAACGATTCGATTTGTAATAAGTCAATTATTACTTACTGATTCGTTCGGTAATAAGTCAACACGTATTCGCTTTTGAGTCTCTTGAGCCTCGCTATCCTTGATTAACTCGCTCGGGTAATCAGTATGAGAGATGAAAATTCTTGAACGAGCAAATTGATGTATCATTAGAGAAATGCATCTCGTTAGTGCCAAATTACATTTTCATAAGTAACGTAATATCCTATTTGTGAATTATGATGTATTAAACATTAATCTATTACCTAAGTCAGAACGAATATCGTGATATTATAAATGATTGATTATTCGTATCTCATATTTTACGATTTTCTATTAATTTTTTAAACGAAAGAAACTTTTTTCGGATACTCGGAGATTTCATTAAGATAATCTATAAGGTAAATATTAAAATTTCATGATAAAATGTTGTTGAAAGGATCCCAGTTCATTATTGTAGGCGTTAATTAAAAAATGTAAGTATATAAATTCATTTAGGATGGAACTAACCATTTTGCAAAAGACGACTCGAGACATTTTCTTGGCGATCAATTTCAATTAACCAACGGCCGAACAGCGGCGTTAGCACACCGAAGAATATGCCTAAACGCCCTCCTACATAATTGATGCGTTCGTTATTATCCCCCTTGTCGTCATTCAAACCATGACAGTCCAGGGGTTATTTTCACATAAATAATGATACCAATTAGCAACTTCAGCTACTCTACAGTAGCAATCAGTTAACGCAGTCAATTACTTCTCGATAAGGGAGGAAAGCTCTTTCAATTGCAAAATGTTCTATACAATAGGTAATTATATCTATAGTTAATCACAGGAATATTTGAATATAAATATAAGTATACTAAAATCTATGTTAATGTTTGTCCAAAAATTACAAAAACATTGTAATATTAAAAATACTTTTTAAAAAATTATGTACAAATGTTATAATAAAAAAAATTGTTAACATAACTTTTATCATTAATAGAACAACAATAATTTTGTATGTTTTATAATTACATAATAATTCTTCAAATGTAATTTTTATTATTGCACATAGACAGTAAACTAAATTTTCAATATCTAGTAAAAATTTTATAGTGTCTCGTATTTGATTTAGATAAAATAATTCAATTCGAAAAATTGTCCAAACATTTCTGTGATTCAGTGTAGGTGTTTTTCTTTGATATCGCGTCGTGTCAACGTTCGACATTGATTTTATATATACATATCTATACAGGTACTTGGGTATACACGTATGTATGAGAAATAAATTATGATGGTTATTCAAGACATAGTTTCTTTGAAAGCAATACCTGTTTTGTAGAAGAAAATTTTACGCTCCGATGTAGCACGCAAGCAAGCAAGAAAGCAAGTAAGGAAGCAACCAACAACGTCGAAACTGACACAAACTTTTTGTCTCTTCGTTTTAGCGAATTTCTTAGAGAAGCAGCTGAAGAATCTGAGAGTTGCGATTTTTCTTTTCTTCTTTTTCATCTCGACGACTCTTTCATATTTTATTTCAAAGACACATACTTATGAGCTTTCTGAACAAGGTATATGCAAAAGTATTTTTCTACGAAGAAAGAACATTGCCTCTCTTACATCTTATAACTTCCATCGTCTTATGAGGGAAGACGACTTTGTCATAAGAATTTTTTTTATATTACGATACAATTCAACATTCTGTCTGTTTTTATAATCATTTATAAAAAAAAAAAACGTCTTATCTTCTATTAATAATCGCGGAAATCTTTCTCCATTGAATTTCAAATAATTTCGTTAGGAAAATGTGTTATAGATTAATTTTGTTGTAAATGATAACGTAATTTTTGTTAACAATAATAAAATATCATTAATGTATACATATAATTTATTACTTTCTCGTGTTACATGTACTTGAGAATACTATATATTTACAAAACAATTGATCTTAGAAAATAAAATGCAAACGAACAAAGAAAAAAAAGGAAAAAAATAGACAAGAAAAGGAAGGTATACGTTTAACCAAGTTAAAGATTTTCCAAAGAAATCGTCTAGTACTTGGTTAGCTCCTAGCTCTCTTGTAATTCCTTCGTTGGACGGTGATACAGATAGATGGCTTCTAGATTTCGTGGTCGATGGTCTAGACCACCGACGAAAAAAAAGGAAGATAAAAAAATGAAAGGTTGAAAAAACTTTAGTTGGAGAAGAGACGCGGAGAAACGAAGAAGAAGAGGAAGAGGAAGAAGGCTCCGTGGCTTGGTTAAGCACGGATAGAAGAGAAAACAGAAAAAGAAGAAGAGGAGTTTGCGCCAATTGGAGACAGGACGAAGAGGATTTCCTCCTTTTCTAACGCGGATAGCTTCGATCTATCCTATGGATCACCTTCGACTGGCTTTGCTGTTTCGATCCTTTTAGTAAGTGTTCCTATCCTTCCCCTTCTTCCTATCCTTCTCTCACTCACTCTATTCACTTTCCCTCTCTCTCTCTCTCTCTCTCTCTCTCTCTCTCTCTCTCTTCCTTTCCATTAAAGGAAGTGGGGAGATGGAGTGTCCTGGAAAGCCGCATACCGATCAATGTCACACCACCGTTTGCTTGTGTTCACGGTCTTACATTTCCTGTCTACCTATCGTCGTCCTGCTGAAGTATCAAACACCTGTGCTTTCAGGAAACAGATCGGATCTACGAGAGCTTCTGCTCTTCTCCGTTCTTCCATATCGAATATGTGGTTTACGATAGCTTACTCGATTGATGGATATTTTGCTAATCGATAAATTTATTCTATTTTTATTTATTATAAATATATTTTCCTCATACATGCTGTTCGACTATTACCACTTTTCAAGTTTTTTATACATTTCATTTCTTATTTTTATATGTACTTAGATTATTTAAATATTTTTTTTCACTCGTTGAGAAAAGACTCGTATTTAATATTTGAAATAATGAATTTTCCATTTTTTTTTATGTCATCTAATTAATTTTCTTCGTCGCAAAGGGTCGGTTCCCCGGCACTTTTGGGGAAGTAAAAAAAAAAAAAAAAAATGGAAACAAAAAATAAAGAAAAGAAAAAGAAAACAGGGGAGTAATCCCATACGGCTATTCTAAACAAATTCTCTTTTCTCTCTCTCTCTCTCTCTCTCTCTCTCTCTCCTCGTTTTCCTTCTTTTGCTTCAAAAGCTCGGCTCATATTCTCTGGCATCCATTAAAGTCAGTTGTGAAGTTTGAAAAAGATTAATGAGTTAGTAATGGAGTTTGTAGCTTTGTTGTTGAATGGTTACAAATATTGATCTCACTTTTCTTTTTAGTAAAAGAGCCTTGATTAAGAAAAAGAAGCTGCGGAACTTTAGGAATAAAAGTATACGCGAGAATAAGTTAAATTTCTTGTTTCTGTTTCTAAGGGGAGACTAAAAAAAATACAACAAGAGTTTGAAGTTATGCTTATGCGTGTAACTTTTGACTACTTATGAAAATAAATATAAAAATATTTCCATGAAATATTTTTATTGATATCAAATACGTTTTATTTTTCCTTTTTTATGCAAATAGACATTTCTGTTATTTTCATTTTGAACATAACTTATTAACATGGCATTTTTTTCTTGTTGATATCCATTGCTCTTTCATATCGATATGAGTAATAACGCGAATTCCACGATATTGCGGTGAGAAATGAGTATCTAATTACTCTTGAATCGGTATGCAGATGAGTTCGAAACTAGATTCTGTTTTTCATCGATGAAGTCGATATTACGAAATAGTAGAAGCATCTGAGTAAATCGAGGTATATACTGGGGAATGGTAGGGGTAACGAACTTGGGCAAGATGTTAGTGAATTTGCCAGTTCCATAGCCCAAGGTTGTAAGAGTTCGAGAAAGAGAAGGGGGGGAGGAAGAAAGAGACAGAGAGAGATGGTAGAAGTGGTAGTAGAGGTAGAAGAAGATAGAGAACTGCTATACGGTGATTAAATTTCCGCGTTGCTCCCTTTGCGAAGGGTTGTTTCATAGGAAATTTAAACAAGATCTTAACAAACGGTTTCTCCCATCGTTCCTGAGGACACCGTGCACACGATCCTCGTACTTTACATCTTGTCTCCTTTTCTTTATCGTCGACTTGCCTTGACTTCTTAACTTTCTTATTTTATGAGACTGATCCAACAGCCTGGAAAAGTCCTCCTTGAGGAAGAATAAGGTAAAATAAGAAGAGGGAATACCTTTTAGTAATGTACGATGTAATAAATGTTTATACGATTTGGTATAATAAATTCCTGTCTTTCAAATCTTTAGAAAGAAATAAAGAAAATGAATAATACATTAAATTCAATTGTAAATGAAAAATGTCGAGAATCGTTAATAATTCTTTCACTTTTCCTATTGTTATAGTAATCGTAATAAAATATGCATATGTATTATAAAATGATTATTTAATATTGTAGGATAAAAGTATTTTGAAATGATTCATTTTTTATACTTTGAAAAGTAAAAAGAGAAGCAAAATAATAGTCAATGAAATATCGAAAAATAATAACGCATTTTATTTCCCGAAGGAAAGGATATGATTTCATCTTGTACCCTTGAGATTTCATCGTCAGCTGTCTGTCGATCTTTTCCTTTGACATCCCTGATTCCGTATCTTCCTTCATCTTCGTGTTCGTTTTATCTCTCATCTTGATCCAATAATATTTTAGTAGTGTTGGTTGGTAAAACTTTCGTTGGTGAAAATATCGTCGGCATCTAAGTCCGTGATAAACTCATTCCCATGATAGCGATGCCATTGCTCACCGGTAGTTAATTATTGTGGATTAAAACGCTACAAAACTTTGTCGTCAGAGAGGGAGTCTGTTTTCGTAGAAAAAGTTTACTGCCCATATCTTTTCGAAGTTGAAAGTTTATTTTTATCTCGTTATTTATCGTTTCTTTTACACGACCAAATTAAAGTTACTGGTTTGTAGGATAAGGCGTTAATATTCTCTATCGCGTTACTCATTTGCAACTCTTCGTTATGAGGTAAGTTATTTTCTAAACTCGATAATTATGTGAGATAACCCAAAAAAAAAAAAAAAGAGAAAAATGAACGAACAAAATAAAGATGAACGTAACGCATATCATTATTTAAATATATTATTATACATATAACTATGTCAGACAAGCAAATCAATATCTCTGACAATGAATTTATAAAATAAATGTAAATTAATGATATAAATATTATAAATAATTATTACTTACCTGTTTGATATTTCTTCAATTAGGAATGGTGATGTATAATTAAAAATTTGAGTACAATGTGGAATGAAAATAGATCGATAAATTGTGTCTCTTACGTTACGATTTGTTTTATAAATCATGTTTTAAGTTAATTTACAAAGTAACGTTGTAATACATAATTGGTAATTGATCGATATTTCGTCCATTTAATTAGCTGAAAAATATACGATCGTAAATCTATGCGAAGAGAGTGAAAGCGATCATTAATCTATCGTTTCTCCTTTCAATTATATACTTAATGTTCTAAGAGCACGCAAGATATAAAAAAAAAAATGAAATAAAAATGAAGAAAGAACGTCGATAATAATAAATTGTTGAACAGGCGAGAAGAAATTCAAAATAATAATGAGCTACAGAGGCGTGCATCTTTGTACATCCGTTTATTATCATCATCATAGTCGTACTTTGACACTGGTTATTTAAGAAAGATAATGTCTAGCCTCTTCGTTATATCTTATCTGCTTTTTCTCCGCTCTTATTTTTTGTTTTTTTTTTTATTTTTTTATGTTAGTTTATTTGTTTGTTAGTTAGTTTGTGTTTATTTGTTTGTTTGTTAAGGTATCTTGGCGGTTAGCCAAGCCTCCAAAATTAAGTTCGGAAGCAACGTTTCAGTACACTCAATGCTGTCACCGCCGATAATGGTTTCGTATTTGAGCTTTCTCTCTCTCTCATTCTCCGAGGTCTTTCTCGCATTCGTACATACGTATTTATTTGTAGCCGAACACACAAGCAAACCCTTTTTATCTCTCTCGCTCTCACTCACGCATCACACATATTCTTACACATACATACAAATGCACATGCTTGTTTTCGTTCATGCAACGCTCGATAAAAGTTCTTTCGAGCAACTCTATTTCTCTCTCTATTTCTCTCTCACACACACACACACTTTTTTTTCTTTCTTTTTCTAAGCACTCGCCCTCGTTCCATTATACGAAGCACATTTCGCCACCGTGGTTTTCTTTTTTGTTGACCGCCATCATCGTCCATCTTCAAACTACCACGCCTATCATCTTCTATTTCGCGCTCCGAACCTTATTGCCTTTTTTTCTTTTTTTTCATCTTTTCTTTTCTTTTCTTTTCTATTTTTATTTCCTTTTTTGCACTCACTTGCGTTCTAGCAAGGAGTCCATTTTCCTCGGTGCACCACAAAGGAAGTTGAGCTTGTAATCCGAGCGACACACTCCCTTCGTCATATGATTATTGTCACTTTCTCTGCCGCCCGCTTCACGCGTTCGGTTTTCAACGTCGCCCCGTCACCAACGTCAACGTAGTTTCTCTCGTTCTCGTTGAGAAACGAGACAGGACGTAAGTGTTCTCGGTGTATTGTTTTACACGCGTGCGCTCACTTACCCTTTCGCAGGTCCTTCTCTATTATTCTCTCTTTCTCCTCCTTTCTCTCTCTCTCTCTCTCTTCCCTCTTCTTTTTTCTCTTTCTCTCTATCTCTCTCTTTCTTTAATACTTTTGTATGACTTTTTTCGCAAAACCTACATACACAGTTTATTTTTCAACTTTGTCGACAGACGTAATTCATATGTACTATAATATGTCCTTCTGTGTCGTTTGAATATCTACGAATCGACTAATCGATGAGTCATGAATCTTGAAATTATTTAGATTTTCTCACTTTGGTAATGTCGTTTCGAGCATTCTCTCAAAAACGTGTTCTTGATATACATGTCGCATTTTGCTTCCGTACCTTGCCTGATGATAAAGCGTATTTTCAAGATCGAATGGCGTCGATCGAATCGAACGGCAAAATGTCCGTCGATAAAGATCCGTTAGTTCGAAAATGTTATACGTTTTGAAAACAGAGCTCATGGGGAGAAACCAAGTAATCTTAGTTCTTTAAAAGTGAGTCGACGAAAGTAAGTAAAGTTTAGAAATCGTTGGAGTTTCACGATATTGATAACCGAGGCAACATGTTCGCGAAATTACTTGAGAATCTTCCTGAGATATTCAGCAAGAATAACTTTTCTCGATCGTTCGAGTATCGATTCTCGCGTCCTCTCTTGTTGTTCCTCAAGTCGCCTGTCTCTTTCGAAGAGTCTGGCGCACTCCGATTCTGGTCACCAAAGTTCCGTGCTCGGTGTTAACGTATGAACTTCGATGTTTTCATGACGATGGTATCTATCTCTTCGACGAACTGTAGCACGTCTGGATAAAACTACGGTCAAAGCTGCTGCCGCACCTAAAGCAGCACCAACGAGAATCAACATTCCGGGATGAGCGCCAGATAATTGTTCGGACAATCGTGTACCGGAATCGGTCGCACGACCGTTCAATTCTTCTGCTATCGTGTTCGATACTATCCCGTTAGTCAATACATATTTTTCTTTTGTCAAGTTATTTTCTTTCGTCAGGTACTTCTCCGACATCGTCGTATTCATCTTCGTCGTCGTCGTCGCCGTCGTCGTCATCATAGTTTTTTCCTCATTCCTTGGATATTCTGTAAACTTAGATGTCTTCAACGATGCAGACAAATCATTATTGGAATTCGTAAGAAACTTTTTTAACTTCTCGCTCTTTTCAATTTTGCCTTTTGCTTCGGAGACGTTAATGCTGATGGAAGAAAATGCAGCTTTGTCATCTCCTTTCATATCGATCATCAACTTTCCTTTTCCTTTGCGCCTTAAATTTTGAACGCTACTGTCTTTTATTCTCAAGTCCGTACCTTTTAACGTCGGCAAAGTTATGTTTCTAAAGGACGTCGGTGCCTCGTAAACGCGAGGCACGTTCGTCGTCTTTATCGTTGAATTTTCCACAGATGTGACGTCCATTTCGTTCGTAGAACTGGTGGTAACTTCGCGAGTTGTCGTTTTCGCTAAGTTAGAATAATTAACAAACTCCTCCTCTTCGTTCGTTTCGAAAGTTGACTCCGTGATATTCGCGAATCCGTTAATAATATTGTTAGAGGAAGACGTGAAAGACGAACCGAAGGTTTCGTTTGAAGTTCGGTCGAGTACGAGAAGATTCGGCAATGCGATCAATGGGGTCGATCTACTGGTCGATATCAACGTGGAAAGTGTTATGGGTGGTGAGGGTAGATCATGTAGATAAGTTCCTAATAATTCCTCTGGAGCTGCGCATTGAGAGATTTCGATATCGTTGGTTTGCTCTTTGTGCTCTCTTAACCATTGTCCTAACCAGTAAAGATCTTCCGTGCAATTCCACTCGTTTCCAGTTAGCCGTAATACACGAAGTTGCGGTAACAAGTACGGCAAATCGGATCTAAGGGTCGTAAGATTCGTCTCGGAAAGGTTTAATTCGAGGAGACTTTTGCAAGCGGAGAGAGCAGCATCGTCCGTCAATAACTGTCTGGCAAGAACGGGACTTCGCGAAACGTCGAGAACAATAAGTCTTTCCGGTGTCTGTACGGGAAATGCCATGTCACCTTGTTGTTGGGATTTTTCTTGAAGGGACGTTAATCCGGATATACGAAGCTTGGCAAGGTTACTTGGACCACTCAAAGCATTAACGGTCAACGCTTTTACAGGATTATCGGACAGATCAAGTTCCTTTAGTGCGAGCAGTTGACTGAATGATCCAACTTCGATTTGACCGATCTCGTTATCGTTTAACATTAGTAATCTCAAATTACGAAGTTCCTGGAAATCGTTTCCTTTTAAAACGGTTATGGCGTTTCGTCGGAGGTTCAGAATGGTCAAACTACTGGGTAGACTTCCGGGAGTCTTGGTCAAAAGATTTCCAGAAACGTCAAGCTCTTCGAGCACTTCCAATCGCCCTAAAGCGTCGTCCTCGATTTCAGTGAGACGATTATCGGAAATGTCCAACATTCGTAGGAGAGGATAACTGTCGAGGTCACCGCCTCTGATGGTGGTCAACTTATTGCCCGCTAAACGTAACGCTCTAACCGATCTGGTTAGGGCTGCTGGAACTCTTGCAAGACCCGTACGCGAAGCGTCCACAGTTTCTAATCTTCTCCCGGTGCCGAGTAAGAGAGACACATCCTTCTCCTCCAAAGGATTTTCAGCTAATCTCAAAACCGATAGTCCTGGTAAAGGTTGCAGAGTTCCCGAAGCGGCCTTTGCCAAGCCGTTCCTTGAGACATCGAGTTCTCGAAGTTTATCGAGACTCTCGAACCATCTCGCGCCGAGCACTTGA
Organism: Polistes dominula; assembly: GCF_049000335.1. Lineage (NCBI taxonomy): Eukaryota > Metazoa > Arthropoda > Insecta > Hymenoptera > Vespidae > Polistes > Polistes dominula. The sequence continues at coordinate 5,773,593 of NW_028300925.1, read as the reverse complement.
AGCTGGTTACCGCTGAGATCTAACTTTTGAAGAGAGTAAAGTGGCGTCAAGGCGCTGTCCGGTAAGTCCGCAAGCCTATTATCCGACAAATCGAGGAACTCGAGACGATCCAAGCCGCGAAACGCGTCCTCGTGCACCACCGCGATCTCGTTATGTCGTAAATGTAAGCGCGCCAGTTCACTGAGCGTCCTAAAAATGCCGACGTTCACGTCCTTCAATAAATTATTCGATAGATCGAGACACGTCAAACCGATGAGACTCGACACTCGCGCGTCACTCAAGTGTGCTAGCTCGTTGTACGACAGATTCAACGATCGTAGCCGTTCAAAACCGTGCCACGAGACGTTTAAGAACGTCAGCGAACAGTTCGTCATCGTCAATTCGTCCAAATAGGGGAGCGCCGTTTCGATAGGAGCGCTTCGGCTCTCGTTCGTCGTTGTCGTCGTCGTTGTCGTTGTCGTCGTCGTCGTCGTCGTCGTCGTTGTCATCGACGTCGAAGTCGTAGTCGTCGCGTTTGACTCGAGATAACTCGATGCTTCGAGCTCGATCAAAAAGTTTGTTACCTCGTGTTCCTCTGCTTCCTCTACGGACAATCTCCTTGTGTTATCGGGTAAGTCCGATAATTCTGGCACGCGACCACGACACGTCACATCCGCGAATACCGGCGAATCCCTGTCGACGATGACACCTTGTTGACAGACACAAAGATCGGGACAAGCGGAACCGCTCGCCATCAAGGCGAGCAATATGAATGGAAGCCACATTGCTTCCAACGACTGCGACTTCACATCTCGACGTTCCTCCGTTTTTATCCTCTATCGACGTTTGCGGCGAAGACGATGACAATTATTACAACAAGTAGTATAACGACGACGTGCCTACGGAGAAACGTCGTCGATTTAACGATCCCTGCTGAAATCATCTACGAAATACTCCACTTGAACAAACTACTAACCTACTAATTCGTATTATTATATTATTATTTTTATTATTATTATTATTATTAATCTTGGATAGTAGAAACGCGTTAGAACGATCTACGATCTATCCTATCTATCGGTCGGTCGGAGTCGAACGTGATGTCCATAAGAAGGACTGCCAAACACTGCGTCGACGAACTCGCAGCTGCACTCGCTTTCCTTCTACCATCCCTCTTTTACCCCCCAAACTCCGATTTGCCCCTACCCCGCAGACTCATTCCATCCCTATCTTCCGTTTTCCACGGGGCGCCTCTCTTTCTCCCTCTCACTCTCTCCCTCACTATCTCCCTCTCTCAGCCACTCTCGCTCCTCTACCGCCACCTGCAACCCTCTTCCTCGTCCTCCTTCTCCTCCACCCTTCCGTCGTATCTTCCCTCTCGTACCTACCATACACCTACTTCCACTTCCATACCAACCACCAGCAGCCGTCGCTTTTGCTCTCGAACTCGATAAGGGGCGACGCGCGCGCGCGCACTCGCGTTTTCCGACAACGTACTGACGCCGCGACTGATACGGAGAGGGGTTGAAACGTTGAAAGAGTAACAGAGAAAGAAAATTAACATCGTAGGTGGGAGCAAGAGAGAGATGTAGGGAGAGGGAGAATCGGTACCGTGTGATTTCACGAACTACCGCCGATGCCATCCGGCTGGCTGCATGACTGCTTGGCTCGATGCTTCTCTTCCTTGGATGCTTGCTTGTTTCCTTGCTTGCTTGCTTGCTTCCTACAGCGTACAACTCCTCTCTTCAATTTCTTTAACTCGATTCGCCTTCTACGATTGCGATCGAGCGAAAAGAGTTTCCAATGACGTACCGTTTTAACGCCGATCCCTGATAGGGGGTCTCTATTTTACGATATTCTTTGAATTTTTAAGATCGGAGACTTTGATTGTACGATTTCTCTATCTCTCTCTCCCCCTTCCTTTTTATCCTTCTTACTGGTTCTCAATGCAACGAGAGATCCTGGGGTTTGTATTGGATCGTAGTTCAAAGAGACCGATCCAAATTTGCGTAAATAGCTCAACTCGCTTGGGATCTATATTATGAACGTAGAGTCAAAACTACTAAACCCTACCACAGCTCAAATCGAATTCTAGAATCTCTCCTTTGATCGAGGAAATGTAGACACATCCCGTTTGCAATGGAATACGATCGAGCAATATTTTTTTATATAGATCATTTGGACATCGATCATTCAAACGCATTTACAATCGGATTACCTATATAAATCAAATATGAAAAACAATTGTGAATAATTATTAAATACATGCGTTTCTTCGATACACGTGTATCACAAATTATAGTAATAGTTCTTGTTTTTACGCGTTTCGATGAATATAATACTAACGATCAATTTTGTATCAATTGTGAAGAAAGACCGTAACGAAATTGTCTGACGATCGAGTGGCTTTAAAATCAAGATTGATTCGCATATTAACCTTAATTAGATATCGTCAGGAGGCCATTTTATTGGCGATTAAGTTAGAATATTGATCTATCGAGAATCTAGTGATGTTTCGTATTTTCTCCCGCGATGTTTACCAGCAATCAGGTTTGTATTGATGACATTTTCAATAACATTTAATAATTAGTTTATGAGCTGGTAGGATTAAAATGGGCATCGATATACTCGTATAAAAGGATGAATAAAATAATCGTTTTATTCCTCGAGAGAGCGTTAATAACGCTTTACTATAATTAAACGGCACTCTTTTATGATATTAATAACGCATAGCATTTTTTCCTTTTTTCATTTTTATCGAACTCCATTTCTTTCTCTCTATCTCTTACTCTTTCTCTCTCTTTCTCTCTCTCTCTCTCTCTCTCTCTCTCTCTCTCTATTTCTCTTTACGACCGTACCTACCGTACCTACCATAGTTTAATTCCGAGCCGTGTCTCGCTAAGGTTTCATTCTGGATTTCGCTCGAGCACCGACATGTAAATGGTCGGAATAGTGTGCTCGTGCTCGACGTTTCTAATAAGAGAGCACCGTGTATAGTATATGTGCATAGAAGAGACGCGCATGTCTAAAGAACGTTCGTCGTATAGGATACTCTTCTAGTTTATAAAGAAGCATGGGAATAATTTTAAAGTTTATATGTCTAGCTTAGAACACTCTTGCGAAAAATCATTCGACGGTAAACGACAAAGTGAAGTGGTATTGGTAAACTCGTTCGAACTGTTAACGTACTGTATTTGTGGGAAGGTACTATACGACGATATCGTTCGTGCTACTTCGTGTTCGCATAAAGTGAACACGCGAAGTTCTCATGTTGCTTACATTTGTGTGAGACCACCAAATGTTTTTGCTTTTAAAATTCGATTCAAAGCTTTTTTCCACGTAATCGAGCAAACCATTCATTCTTTTTTACGAACCGAAACAGCTGGCTGAAATCATGCATCGATGAATAAAAACTAATATTCCATTAGATGCTTATATTAAATAATTAATAAATTAATTTGTATATATTTAATGTACGATTGAATAATAGGTGAATTAGATAAGGTTGAATTTTTAAGACGGTATTTGTATTACGGAGAGTAACTTGGTTGAACTTCATACGATCTTTGGTTTAATCCTACGTCTCCAACCAAGCACCTTACGCGCTCCTATACAGGTGTATATATATGTATATATATAGGATTTTCTTGGAAGCGGAATGCCTCAGAGGTCCATAAATTAGTTTCTCAGCATCTCTAATCCATTGGGAATTACTGCATCACTTGCTCCTGCTCTTACGAAACGATCGAACGTGATCTTGGTGCGACCTATATTTACTCTATCCATGCATCTAACCACTATCTCATATAAACGATTTTTAAGAAATTTATTATCTTAATGAAATATCGCACGTTAAAAACCATAAAACTCATTCCTGCTATTCATCGATTTCTACCTTGCTCTTGAAAATAGGTAATGACGTTGCAGGAATTAAGTATTCACCTACTTGCATCTAAAATAATGTTTCTTCAATGATTCAAAACTTTATCGAAGTTCGATAAACGTGCCAACTATATTGTGGAATAATCTAGTATCGGACTTATCAATTTTTCATATAATTTTTAAAAATTTATACTGTTTGTATATGCGTTATGATTCCATTCAACTACACTCTGTAAACAATATGGTAATACCATAGAATTAAAAAGAACAAAATATACAGTTAACTTTGCATTAGCTTTGAATTATTATAATCTTGCCTCGTTTTTGTCCACCGAACGTTTGCAACTCACTTTCTACGAGAATGATTAATGAACGAATTAACGATTAAGTTTATGCGTAACAACAAGAGTTCCTATAGTAAATTGTTCTTGCATATTTCCCATGTATCGACGATTTGAATCTTTCATGTGACAACAGCGGCATGCAATCCACGCGGACCTTTTTAAACGTATCCGTTTGATCAAGTGCTGTGTAAACGTGCTTGAAAAATCTACATTTTGTAGCCAACAACCACGCTATAACGGTACACTCGATTGCCGATTTTGAACTATCGTGCGTTAACGACGTACCGGAACTTTCGACCATTTCCTCTATAATTTGTTACAGTATGTTCACAAAAATGTACTTTTACGCTCTCAAAGTCGATTTTCCAAAGATTTTATCATGCCATAACCTTTGAGAAATTTATAAATTATGAATGAATGTCCATCGAACTTGACCAAAGTATCCTCATCAATAAAAATAAATTTTGATCGTTTCAGATGATAAATTGAAGACCGACGAGAAAAAAGTGAATCGATACTTTGGGGAAAAAATAGAAAGAAAAAGAAAACATTAATATAAATTATAAAGTTATTGTTATTTTACTCGAATTTATTAGATCTTCATTAACTATCGATGCATCGAGTAATTTCAAATTCAAATAGAATTGTTCTTCCGAATGTTTCAACATTTGGTTATCAGTGTAGTTACTCTAATTAGAATTTCAACGCGATACCAAGCTTGGAAATTAAACTTCCCCAACAGCAGTCGTCGTGGTCATTTTCTTTAAAAAAAAAGCACGGAAATGGTAAAAAAAGAAAGATAATAAGAAGAAAAAAAAGGAAAAAAGGTAAGCGTAACGTGTTCGGCGAACCCGAAATATTTTCAGTAGCAACTCGAATGGGAATAAAGAGGAAGCGACGTTAGACGTCGTAACGAAAACCCTTCTTTTGTGTCTTGCGGTGTCGCTCGACGTGTAATTTCTCCCGAAAGGGAGAACAAAATCCTTGCGAATACTGGCCGCTCTTGCGCGTGTTACAAAGTTACTTTTACGAGAGCAGTAGGCAAATGTAAATGGAGTGGGCGTGGGGAAAGGAAAACTGTGATGGCACGGGTAGCGGGTGGTGCCAACCCGTGGAAGATAGAAAGAGCAAGAAATTGTGTGCATCCTTTGTTTTTCTTTCTCTAGGAGACAAAGAAAGACAGAAGATAGAGAGAGAAGAGGTTCGTTGAGAAAGGCACGAAGAAGTAAGACAAGCAAGCAGGAGTATGAGAAGTAGAATACGGAGTAGTAGTAAGAGTAGGAGTAGAAGGAGAACAAAGAAGGTGGGAGGTTTGGTAGAGTGGGAAAGAGAAAAGGAAGTAAAGGGGATGAGACTGTCGGAGTTTGTAATTGCTGCGGCTTTAACGCGCTGGTGATGGCCGATGGCACCCGGGACTGGGGTAATGGTCTGCACCAAATGTCTCTTCTTGCGAGAAGAGCGCAAGGGAGATCGAGAAAGGCATCGTGAAAACCAAGCGGGGACAAGGAGAAGAGCATTCGGTACGACAGCCGTCGTGGAAGAGGTCTTGTAGCAGAGAGAGAGAGAGAGTGAGAGAGAGAGAGAAAGAAAGAGAAACTAAGATGGAAGGAAGTGGAAAAGGAAACGAGAGAGAGGGAGAAAGAAAGAGTGACGTGGAGAGTGGCGAGAAGGGTTAAGAGAAAGAGGGAGTCGGAGAGTATACGAGGCATCGTTCTTCTCTTCCTGGCACGACCACCATCGTCGTCTTGACGTTCCTTTTCCCCTTCGTTGTCTTTTCCTCTTCGTCTTCTTGCCGTCGGCATGCCCGCAGCTGCTGGCATCAAGCTTGGTTTTCTTTGCCTCTTCTCGCTTGATCTCCAATCAGTGTATCGGCCATTGAGTGCACAACAAGCCACTTTTATAGCAAATATTTTAATCCAAAGTGTGACTCGTCTTTCGAGAGTCCGACTTGTTTTATTTCTTTTTCTCTTTCGTTTTTCTTTCTTTTTACTTTTTTATCTTTCTATTGTATTACAATTGCAAATAAATATCGTTCGAACTAGATTATATTTAATAATTGGCAATTAATATTCTTGATCTTTACAGATATTATTATATTAGCATTAAACTTTTAAGTAAAATGAAAGGTTACGAATGAAATTGTTTAATATTCTTATTAAACAATAAACAGAGTTTTCTTAATTAACCACGGAATAAGATTCGAATAGCGATACCTTTAATTTGATTGCAAGAAGATTTCTCGAAGTTTCCAACGGCAAGATGTGACGTTTGACTAAGAAAGTTCTCTGAGTGGATGCCAACGTTGGTGGTAGACCAATTTACAAAACAATCTGCATTTCGTCAGGCGAACCGTCGGGATCCTTAACACGTCTAGTTTATCTCAGTCTATTTCTCTCTGTCTTTTCTCCGCGTCGAGATCGTTCTACGAGAATGACACGCGTAAGCTCGAAAAAACGTGAAACGCGGTTTCCATGGAAAGAGAGAGAGAAAAAGAGAGACAAAATAAAATAGAGAGAAAGATAGAGATAAAAAGAGATGGAAAATCAGGAAGAAGAAGGAGATAGCCGGTGACCTCATAAACTTCGATCGATTCGTAAAGAATACCTTTCTTTTCCTTACGTTTTTTCTCCTTTTTGCAATTTTTATTACCTGACTTGTAAAGTTTGAGACGAGAAAGGAATCAAGCGCGGGGTGGTTTGCTTATTGAGAAGAAGCCGTTGACAAACGGGAACAGCCTGTTTTCTACTCGTGAAAATAGATACGTTCTTCGTATATCCTTCTTCTCTTCAACGGCAATTTCTTTGGCGATACACGTACGCACATAAATGCACACCAATATGTTTCTTCCTGTGTCGTATTGCTAGATGCTGCTGGATGTTTGCAAGTTCAGCAATTTAATCTTTATTTTCAGTAAAAGTGGATCATCTCTTGCTTTTTTTAAATTATCTTTTTTTCTTCTTCTTTTTCCTCTTTTTTTTTTATTTCGCGTGCTTTTTAATGTAAATATTTAAAAAAATTCATAATTAGATTTATAACCAATTTCCATAGCGATCAAACGGTCATTTTAATGTTCCGGTCGAATATCTTCATATTTTATCGGGTTAGTAGAGTTAAATATAATTTCATTTTCGGTGAACACGTATAGGTCGAGGGTATCGATCGATTTACTAGAGGAAGCACAATGATATAACATGTATAGCTCTCTTCTCATCGAACTTGATATATTTTCATGATAAAGCTTATAATCTTGCAGCTTCAACGAGCTAGAATCTCTTTGAACTTTGATTTCCAACTTGGAATAGAATTTATCATTATGAAATATAGGAAGGAACAATACTAATCAAATCGATATTAATGTTATAACAATGAAATATGAAATTTTGTTTGTTCAATTAATTATTTTAATTAGAGTATTTATAATTTGTGTCAAAAGGATTATTATATTACTGATACATTTTCAATCGCATGTATACTTACTTGTGTGTATGTACCACCCCATCGGTCAAAATTATCGAAAGTTTATATAAATTAATGCCGTATCCAATTTTTCTTAACATTTATTTAGGAAATCAATTGTTTGTTCAAAAAATTAATAAACTACGTCTATCAAAAAACAAAAAAACGTAATTTTTCTTATTATTTTTACAATTTCATCTAATTTTGAATTTTAAAATAGTAATAGTAATACTAGTATATTGACAATATTCTGATAAAAGAAAACTCTGTGCAGAGTAGAAAAGGATTCAATGAATCGTCGTGTTGGGGCGCGTACATAGATCGCTATGGGAGCTTTAAATTTCCATTACTCCTTTAGGATTTGATGTCTCTAAAATCTATACATATCCACGAATAGGATATTCCTTTCATCCTTTTCACAAATCCTCTCTTTCGATAGACGAAATACTACTTTTATCTATATCTATATATCTAAATACTTAAGTCTATAAATTCAAAATTTTAGTTATTATTTTTCCTCAAAATTACGCGACTAATCGTTAAATTTTTACTCTTTCACAAAGAACATAAGCATATGCAAACACGTCATTGCATTCGATCAACGAGAACGAATGTTATATTCATTTTTGATGAAATAAAAATATAGAAAGGATGAAAAACTGCGCACCAAGTTTATAAGAGAAATATTTCCTCCAGAGTTTAAAAGAAATATCTCTTGATTCCGTTGATTCTCGTTCTCTTAATATAAAAAGGAAAGTAAAGAACCATAGGGCGTTCAAGATTGCGTTGCGATTTATGAAATTTTTAATTCTCTCGCAAGGCATTGTCGCTTGTCTTTCTTATGGTTGGATAAAAGTTGCCTTGTGGTAATCCGTTTGTATTGCGAAATGAATCGGAGGGATGTTGGTGTTAGTGCTGGTATTTAGTATTGGTGTTGGTAGAAAGTAACAGTAGTAGTAGTAGTAGTAGGTTGGTAACAGTAGTCAGTGTTGGTTCTTAATGAACGAAGTAGAGTAGTTGCGTTGCAGGCAGGTAAAGGTACCTACAGGTGCACCCTCGGGGGTTTACTGTAAGCTAGTAGAAGCGGAAAGCGGCACAAACGGCCGTTCTCCAAGAGGAAACCAGAGGGAGTGAGAGAGGAAAGGGAGGGTGAAATAGAGGAGGAAACAGAGAGAAAGAGAGAGAGCATGGTGAATCGGGTGGAACAGTGGACAGATACAAATGTTACTCGAGATGAGTAAGAGGGAACAAAGGTATCTGGGGGGTCATTTGATATCTCAGGATAAAATAGGAGCGCCGGAATGGCCCGAGATAAAGGCGAAAGGAAGAAAACTGCGGGCAAGCGAAGAGATGTGTGTCACGGGACCGGGGAATGCGGGAAGGGGGAGACTGGGGGTGTAGCTATTTCCCTCTTTCTCTCCTTCTATCTTTTCTTTGTCCTTTTCTTTTTCTATCTCTTTCTTTGCACCACTTCTACTCCTATTCGTTGATGCTTTTGCCGTTACTGCTCGAGTAAACCTGCACGGAACGTTTTTCGATGTAACGCGTTCTACTTTTCGTACGGCACTATTTTCTTTCTTTTTCTAACTCGTACTATGTGTACGTGTGTTTTGCATTGTTGTTGCTTTTTTTTGTACTTCGTAAAGTAAAGGAGAAAAATCGAGGCTTATTTAATAGAAACGTTTGTTCCAGTATATATAGCTCTATTGTTATTATTATTATACTCCGAATTTTTATATTGCATTTTTTTCTTGTTTTTTTTATTTTCTTTTATGTAACGATATGTGTATTTATGTTGGCATTTTGTAGCTACGTTTTAAAAATATTTCGCTTAATATTATCCAGCGACCGATCGTTTGACGATACATACATTTATGAACGTAAACATATTTTCGAAGTAGGTTGTTCTTAGAATTTTATTAGAACTGGCGGTGACCTGTACGAGCCAAACGAATGTCAGTGTACTTGGAACTTTCACGCGAAAAAAAACCTAACGTAGTTGTTTCTTTATCTAATATATTTTATTTTTACAACTAAATTGATTTTCAATCTTCGTCGTTCTTATCACGAATATTAATTTAAAACATTTAATAGTTCTTTTTCCCATATCTAATCAAAGTTGATCACATACAAAGACAAGAAGGAATCATTTTCGTCAAGAATCTTTTTAAACCGGAGACAAAATTTTACGAGGTTTCCATTTCCCCAGGTGAGTTTTTACACAAAACAAGAAGAATGGTACGGGCGAAAGTTTCGTCCTTTTTCCAAGGAGCATCATAAGGCGCGTTTCCAATGGTAACTGCGATAACTGTTTTGCATTTATATTGCGTATTGCATATTGCATTTCCGTTAGATCGTGGCAAGAGTTTCTCTCATTTCTGTCTTTAATTTTTAAAAGGTATTCTTAAGTTTTCAAGAACTATGTTTTATTTTCTGTCATTCGATATTACTATGCATACATGCATGTATTAATGTATATATAATCCGTTGGCAAATCAAAGCGATTAATTTTTAGAATGTGTTTTATGTTTCAGTATTGAAGCACTTAATTTACGTTTTAACTTTTTATATTTCAAATTGATGAATTTAACTGCATTAAATGACAATAATTTTGTGTTGTAGTACATAGATAAATGATATACGATAATGTTTATTAAATTATAATTTATCTCTTGTTTCTTTAATGAAAATAATGGATTTTACAAATAAATGATTAGTCGATTTTTACATACAAATGTATGTAGAGAATTTTATTTAGGGTGAGAGGTGCGAGGTGAACATACACCTAGTTTAATCCTACTAATAAGATTTATTTAAAACAGGTATTAGAAAAAGTACAATAATAGTTTCACAATCTTACGATCACAACTTAGATGAGCGACTGTATTCTTACAACTGATAACGACTTAGAATACAACTGCGACTGTTATGACTGATGACTAACTACGGCTACGACTACGACTGCGACTGCGACTGCGACTGCGACTGCTTTCTTATTTCTCTCCACGTATTTTATATCAGAAATGACCTACACCCCTTTGGAGAGGAAAGGAGCTTACGAATCTTATTGAGCAATAGCATAAGGATCCACCCCCATAGTCCACCGACGGGTACAGCCTATGGTTTTTGGTAGTGAAACTATGCATAAAGAAACTTGATGTAGAACATCGGAATGTTATTTCTTTTTATGGTATCGCATATGTTTACATAGGAATCCGAAACTCCTCAAAGGGTCCCGACACTGCACAAAGGGTTTTTATTGCACCAATATATCTCGATAATTCTTAGGTTTGTTTATGGTTTTATGGCCTTCCTAATCTTTTCTTGTAGTCTCTGAATAGAGTTTTCCTTTCCAGAAAATAAAATATAAAGAAAAGAACTGAATACTAGTTTTTTGTCTACATCTGCGACACTTAAAACTCTCCTACGTGTATGCAATTAATTGTATATTTAAATATTCTCGATAATAGAGACAAAATAGATGATTTGAAGAAAAAAAAATATATCTACGTCGACGTAAGAACAGTTTCAAAAGTAGTTTCGCTTTAAATGGATATACATCTATATACCTTTCATGTAATCTTAGATGACGAAGTTATCTTAGTTATGACTATTACGAACTTTCGTATCTTACACGTGCGGGAGAGGAATCTACAAGAATACAAGCGGCAACGTAATAGGAAGTTTCGCGATGCTCTGTAGTTATGCCTATCTTAAGCGTACGCTTAACATTTTGACCTTGCTGAAAATTATATTCTCTCGGTGTCTTGTGACGCTTATCATGTTCTTATTAAGCTTACATTAAAAGAGTAAAAGAGGGGAAAATATATATACGATAAAAGAAACAGAAAAAGAAAAATAATATATAATATGAAGTTGAATTATTAAAAAGTAATTGTTAAATATTAAATTAATATGAGTCTAGGATTAATTGTTTTATTCGTCGTAGATGGCTAATGCAAAAAAATATTATTTTAACGAAGCAGCTGAAGAGATGAGCTCGTTCGCGATAATGCATCTTGAATTAATTTAATGGATAATTAAAACACAACGGCCACCAGCAATGTTCTTTCTCTTCTTCCCTTTCTCTCTCTCTCTTTCTTCTTACCGGATCTATCTCGGTGAAAGTTAAAGCGAAATTTAAGACGGAAGAGTAGTGCCTCGTAGGAAGAAGAAGAGAATCATTAATCTTACCTTTTGCTTATGTTTCATCGTAAAAGCTCGAGGAATGCCAGAGGTTAAGGAACTCAACCCACCGGTTTGTCGTTTTCTCTTAGATCGCCATTTCGACTCGACCAAGCGAAAAATTCATGTCCGTTTTCTGTTTTACCATTAAAAAAGAGAAAGAGAGAGAAAAAGAGAGACAGACAGACAGTAAGAGAAAGAGGTTCGAATTGTTCTGCGTTTATTTTCTTTCTCTCATTTCCTCGGTCTCTCATGTTCTCTGTCTCTGTCTCTCTCTCTCTCTCTCTCTCTCTCTCTCTCTCTCTTTAACCCTCTCTCTCTCATTCACTCACTCTCATTCTCTCTTTCTTTATTTTTCTCTGCGAATGTTAGGTGCGTTCACGATTCTTTGCTTCCGTATATCTTCCCAGTGAGTGCTTTTCTCGTACCTTTCCGTTCTTCGACAAGATGAACTCACTGCGAAAAGGTTCGAGGCATGATCGCATCTTACCAGATTCCTCCTACTTATTTTCTTTTCTTCATTTTCTTTCTCTCCCTTTTTTCTTTTTTTTTTTTTCGTTTGCTCGCTTGCTTATTTCTTACGACTCTTTGATTTGAACGGGAAGATTGTTCGAAAAGCACTTCCTCACAGTTGTTGTTCGCTTCGATGGATCTTTCGAGACGTGTCCCTTTCAAAGTTTTCTATATTATATAGTTGTACGTTGACCGATTCTATCGTTCGTTTTTTTTTTTGTCATTTCTATTTAATTTTTTCAATTTACTTCGTCGTCGGTATCTTAAAACTCTACTTTTCGTTATAAATCCTTTTATATCTCGTTTTATTTGTCTCCCCTCGCTCTCTTTTCATTTTCCAGCTCTTTTAATCAACTCGTTTCTTTTTTCACATTCATCCTGAATTTCATTATCAATCGTGATCGAGCATTTCGTTGACCTTTATTTATTTTTTTTCTTTATATATATTAATTCAATCTTATTAGTAATTCATAACATCAAACATGTATATGTAAATCGATAGCTGGTGATATTGCGAGTAACATTACGAACGGATGTAAAATTTCCATAACGATCCACCACAATTTGTCTTTTCACTTTTTCAGTTCCTTCGGAAAAACTTTTTCGTAAAGAAGCAGGCAACGTTTTCTAAGGGGTACCAAAGTATCGTAGGATTATAGTGGAATAAATTAAAAGTTGTGGCCAGACTACTTTCGCAATTTCTCTCTTGCTCTCTCGTGTTTTAAGCGTACAAACGAGAGACTTGAAGGTACAGCATTCCTTTCAAGAAGTTGGTCTTCCGGTGGCCCTCCTTCAGACTTCCTTTTTTTTTCTTTTTTTCTTTTTTACGTCTTATTTGCGGAGCATGGATATCCTTTCCTCAATGTCCTGGTTCACCCTTTTCGGATATTTCTTTCTTCTTTTATTTTATTTTATTTTATTTTTTTGATCCATTCCTGCCGTTTCTTCTACCTTCTCGTTCTTTTATTTTATTTTTTATTTTTTTCTTTTTCTCTTTTTCTTTTTCTTTTTTAACCACCCTTCTTTTCTGTCCACTAGTTTCTCGATATTCTGCGGGTTGAATTCACGTTGGCTCGATGCCATCGAGGACATACTTTTACCCACGCACGAATGCTGACCTTTTTGAACTTCTTACTTGGCAATAAAATTCACCGTACGGCCCAAGCGACAGTAGTAGTGACTTCTTCCGGTCCAGACGACATGTAATTAATGTCTTTCACGCAATTGAATCCGCGGTAGGCGTTAACATCGTAAGAAGTTCTACTTCAACAGGAGGGAAATAAGAGCGTTTGCCCTATCGTTTTATTACCCTTTCATTTATTCCTACACGATTGTATGCACTTTGATTATTATTATTTGTTTTTATTTTTTTAACTATCCTCAATAAGTTCGGTGTTTCGATAAGTATTATAAATCGAATATCGTATTATAACTTTTTTTCCCTCTTTTTACTTTAGGATCAATTATATTGAATTAATCGAACAAGTTTATTTTACCAATTTTTACAAACAAAGTTTATAAATGCATGCTTATCGTAGTAATTATGGTACGAAGTTTAAAAATTTTGTTTTATTATTTTATTGAATAAAATTATAAGAAAAAATATTCAATAATTATTGTTTGGGGAATTTTCTGAGAAATTTTAATTAATCATCTCGTGCGATACAAAGAGAAGAAATCATTTTTTTTTTTTGTACTTTTTTAATACTAGAACCATCATACCGAGGAGATATTTTTTGTTAACATTTTCGAGATTAGCAAAGAATAGTTTTTGTTCCACCATAGAATTCTATTCATTTTGCAACTATTTTTTTCGCAAACGAATACCAGGAGGCGGCGAATGCGAATTGGTATAGAAATGTACGAGTGTTCAAGGCCTGTGAATAGACCAATCCTTTCAACAAATCGTCCCGAACTACTACATCGAATGACAGTGTCTAGTATGTACAACGAATTAGTGATAGAAACAATTGTTCTATTTATCGATTGGTAAATCTAACAATCTTGTTGAGAGTTATCGTCGTATTGTATTGTTTCTCGATATTTTCCTATCGAAGAAGAGTAAAAACATTTCGAACAACTACGAACTTCAATCACGTAAATTTCGCCTCCGTTATTTACTTTTCCATTCGATTATTTTTGTAAGTTTGATATCAACCACATTTTCAAGTGTTTGCTCCTGAACTCTCTTATATATTTTCGATGTGAATTATTAACTGTATAGTTGAAGAGAGAAGAGAAAGAGAAAAAGAAAGAGAGAGAAAAAAATTTCGATAATATAAGAGCCTGGACACATCCATAAGTATAAATCAAATAAATAAGGGTACACCCACGTGGGTAGTTAAAAATTCTAAACTATGAACTATATTATAATTAAATAATTTAAATAAAAATAAATGTATATACATGGAAACGGTATTAATTAAAATGAAATTACATTGAATAATATCAAATTAAAAATAGTGGTAGAGTATGAAAGAGAATGGAAACGAAAAAGAGAAAGAAAGAGAGAGAGAGAGACGAAAATACATACATAATAACTACATTATTCAAAACTGGAATATACGTCGACCGAAACCATTGTTTTCATTTCTGGTCTGAGTAATTTCAGACTGCGGCGAACGAGCGTTTAGTTTTGGGATTGATTTCACCGCAGTTTGGGAAACCCATCGAAGAATCGTACAACATTCTTCCTCAAAAAGAGACAAAAACGTTGTCGGGAACGATAAAAAGGAAGGAAGAATGGAAGGGACAACAAAAAGAAGTGATACTTCGGCTTTCAACGAAATCATAACTGGACAAATGTACAGTTATCAATGCGAAGATAACCTTGCTCGGGGAAAGAAATTGCAGGAGGTTTTTCATAGGTTTTATTGTAAGAGCCGTTCCAGATGCGTCTCGCAACGAATGAAGTTCAGACGACCATTAATTTTATCCTGTTTACTCGTAACCCTCCGTGTTTCTCTCCCCCTTCGTCTCCGAAACGCGTCATTTTTAAATCATCCTAGGCGATATATTATCTTTTTTGTTTTTTTTTTGTTTTACCTAAAAATGCTCATCACGTACGTCAGCTTACTTCTTGCTTACTTTATTATTATTATTATTATTTTTTTTTTTTTATTGTTTCTATTCTTTTTTTCTATCCACCTTTCTCTTTCTTTTTGTTTTCTCCAAACGCGTCAGATCCCTTTTGGTAGTAATTAATTAATACGAACAATTTGTCGACGTGACGCAATTTGTCGACGTCTCTACGAGGATCGTCGTCGGATTTTCTACGTGCGACCTAACTTCTTGCATTTTGTAATACCAGTATTAATAATTTTTTCAGCAAGCATTATGCGCGATATTTCGTTATTACACCTTGATTAATTTTACCTACGGAAGGAGGTAGAAGAAGAAGAAAAAAAGGAAAAGGAAGAAACAGGAAGCTTCGCGTTCGGCTTTGTAATACAAAATAGCTAGGAGATACACGTAACACACTTTGGAAACATCGGAAGAGCGACGAAACCGAAGTAGCGATAGCTAACGTATGGAAATTTAAGAACGGGTACAAGTGTATCGGGAAGATGGATGGTTGGATGCTGTTTACATATAGAGGATCGATAAAGGCCTTTGTGCACCGTGTTAGAAAATTCTACGGTCAGAAATTTCCGTACAAGTTAAGTTCTTCCCAATACGCATGCGGAAGGCCGAAGGTTGTCGATAATAAGAAATAAGCGAATATTTTCATATTCTATTTGGATTTATTTCTATTACGATAATAAAACTTTCTTTTTTATTTTATTTTAACTTCAAACTATCGTTGATGTTGTTGGTTATTTCTTTTTTTTTTCATTTATTTTATCTTATTTATTTTTTTTTTATTTTCCTATATAATATAATCGAGTGGAAATATAAAAGAACTTTTTATCTTTCCTCTTTCATCCAAGCAATTCTTTATTCTTAGTCTTCTCATACTTCGCAGCTTCTTTATCTTCAATATACCCTAATTCGATTATGCAGCTTTATACTACATCATGGTCGTTGAAGCTTCTACGTTCCGATTGATCGGTACATTACACGCTTGTCCACTCTGCGTATGCTAAGCCGTATTGAGCTTACGTTCCTCTGTTAATTATCTCGCTTGTTTTATCGCTTAAAAGTTTCCAAGTTTTAAAGCGAACTGTGATAAATCGATACATGTCACTTTACGAACAACGTCGTACCTCATCGTTTTTTCAATTAATAATCGTAATTTTATCTATTGATTTTTCTAATTATTTAAACAATATCATTTTTATTTCAATATCAATCTTTATTTCATTCCGACGTTCGTCTTAATTATATCGGAACGTTTTTAACTAGTCGTTCAATTAATTACAGTCTCTGATTAATAATCAAATTGTAAAAAGTAAATTTTGATTAATTATACAACTCGTGTTATTATTTTCAATATTCTTTTGTTTTTCCTTGACATGGGGGTAAAACGTTGACAGAAAGCTATTTATTAGATGCATTAGAAAGTCTCTTTTGCTTGCCTAATGATATTTCATTAGAATAGAAATTCTTAGGAAAACTTTTAAATGACATTAAGTTGTTTGACTTTGACCCAATTTTGTGGCATTGTTTTAACGAGGAAATTAACAAGTTGTTGTTACCCTTCATCTAGCGTAATTTAGTATCAAAACGATTTACTTAATGAACACAAGTTCCTTAGCTACTTATTTAAGAAACTCTAAATATTTAATGATATTTTATTTGATTCTCACTATTTAAGATTTGCTCTATTCACACTTAACATATTGTTTTATCACCGTAAGATTTATTTTCGAGCTTTTCGACAATCAAACTGCATTGTGTTCCCCGTTGGAAACGTATTGTCGATTTTAAACTCGAGCAAAACTAATTCGCGTAGGGTCGCTATATGAGCTCAGTCCCTGGATAGCAATAACAATTTCATACGGTCAGATAGTTTGACAGTTTGCACAGGTAGGAGCGCGTTTATTATCTTCGCGTCTGGCAACCCAGTTTCCATTGGGTTTGGTCAATACATTGAGAAACTTACTCGATCAGTACATGCATCCGGTTGTTCAAGCATTTCAAACTATAAGCTGCGATGAAATGAGAGAGGTTCATCGGTTAGTTAAGAGAATACGAGTGACGTGCATCCAGTGTACGGATTTATAACAATGCTCTTTCGAACGAAGGAAATTTATAGTGACACTCTTGACTATCAACAGGTGAAAAGAGAGTTTTAATAACGTTCCTTTGTTTCGGTATATGAATTATTGGCTTTCAAACGAAGCATACGTTAGAAAATAAGACTGGAAAATGTGTCTGTATTTCATGAATAATATATATATATATATATTGTAGCCAGTTGAAATAATCGTAACGTAAAAAGGAAAACCATCAACGCAAATGCTTTTCTATCTCTAAATGAAGAATTTTTGCATATTATTTCAATGGCGAGTCAACCGAAGTCAAGAGATCGAGAATTTCTCTCTAACAATTTCAAAGGCGGCGCATCGCGCAAGATTCCGAGAAGTTTACCTAACGAAGTCATAGAATCTGCAAACACCAAGGATCAAACGAAAATTCCACTGCATTGCATCTGATGTCACCTCAATGCAAATCTTTGGAAGTAGTTCGGGCGCAAACTGGAAAGCAGAGATACGTCTATCTTGGAAATTGTTACGGGGCTTAGTATTATTTGTATTATTATTCAAAGATTTCGTCTTTTGTTACATGTTACCATTCATCGTTTATGGAATTAATTAAATCACAAAAAAAAATGGAAATATAAGGACAAAGTCGTAAAAGTAATCGAGAATATCATCCAATTCTTTTTTATTTATTATCACAATCAAGATTAATTTTTTTATTATTTTTTTTTTCTTTCACGTTTCTCTTATTCGTGTATAACGTAAGAAGAACATCTGGTGAAAGTGACTCATCGAATATTCGCTCGTTAATAAGGATAACGTCACAAGGAGGAGAAGTCTACTCGAGAAGTTTGCGGAATCCGCAAGTGGCAGGGATCAAAGAGAAATTTGGCTTCATCGCATTGCAATCGCTTTCGTTCTAATGCTAAACTCTATTAAAGTTTACGTATGTGCGCGGATCAAGTGATCTTCTCTTCCCAAGCAAAAATATTACAAATATTTTTATAATTTTTAATTCGATTATTTAATTTTTCCTTTTCTATCTTTTATTATCGATTTATAATTACGTTGATCATTTCAATGGTAACACGAGTCTCGTTTGATCTTTTCGAATATTTATTTGTTATTTTTCTTATTTATTTTCTATTTTTCTTGGATATAACAAGCTTTACTTTTATCGCTGTCTTACAATACGTACCTATTCTCGACTTGTATTTTAGTGATATATTTCAGTAGCGTCCGACGTACATATATGGCACACGTGGTGGTATCTAATATGACGAAAATGCATTCAGTTTTATGCGCGCGTCGTACGCGAGAACCGAGCACTGCATTCTCGAATGCACTTGAGCGATACGAAGACGGTGCCGCATCGTTTCACGAAAAAGAGGAGGACGTTGGAAAAAGAGATGGAGAGAAAGGGAGTGAGATAAGAAATTTAGCCGACGACGTCGTAACGGTGATACGAAACGAAAATTCCAACATCCCAACGTTTCTTATATGAAGTGTCTAAGAGATTTCAATTTATTACTTTTTTCAATCATAAAATTCATTTCTCTTTTCTTATCCTATGTACTTAGAATATGGAGAAATAATATATTTTATATTTTTTATTATACAAATATGATAAATATTTCTTTTATTTATAAGAATATTTTGCGAAATGAAAAATTAATCGAAAATTTCTTCTATAAACTTTCTTCAGTTCATCTATAAAGTAGTTATGGACTTTAATATAAATTCTAAAGAAAAAAAGAAATATTTTTTATCTCGCAAAACAGTTGAATAAAGCAACTATATAGCATGTTCTGAAATCATTTACCTTATTTCGGTAGTAGTTTGAAAGTCATGGCGTTACTGTCGACAACGGTACACTGAAAGTTGGCTCCGACGAATCCTGCAAAATCCGCGGATGCTCGGCGGACGTTGAAAATTCTACGAGTAGATTCTACCTTATGCAAATCCTCGGTGGGAAAATGAGTATCATGCGCGAAAAGGTCTCATTCGAAGCCGAGTTTCTGGCAAAGGTAGTATACGCTTTTGCGAAATGCTTTCCAAAAGTATACTACATTTAACGTAGTGTTAAACATAAATAATCGAAACACCTACGGACCATATAAGTTCCTTTGTGCACTTTTAGTCGTAACGTTGTCGGTATTTTTCTAGAAAATATGCTATGTGCTTTTGGTTTATAGAATTCATACAGAGCGAATCGTATTATAATACCTGAGAGAGAGATTCATATTTTTACATATTTTTTCAATTTAATAAATTATCAAACTCTCTCTTTCTCTTAGAGAAAATCTAACAAAATTTATGTAATTCATTAATAAAATAAATTCTCAATTAATCACACTCATCATAAATACATTGGCGTTCTACGAATGACGAATTAAAACAAATTTCTAAACTTAAGGAAAAAACTGTTCTCTAACAACTGTTTCAGCTAGTTTATTTTTGATATCTACTCATTTTTGGCTACCGTAAGCACTTATTAACTTATGTTTATCGTTGTTACTAACTTGACAGTTTTCATCTCTTATCACCCTTTATCCTCTCTTGTTCAAGTCCTCGTTCATACCAACCCAGTTTTCATCCATTTTCTTTGTTCTCTCTCCCTCGCTGTATACTTCACTTCGGTCGTTCACGCTTGTAAGCATGTGCAAAGTTGAAATTAATTCATTTTACGTTCTAGTTGCGCCTGTGTACGAATACCGACATTCATTTTCACTTCGTCATCCATATTCATTCTATTCCGCTATCGTCCCTTAGCATGATATACCTAAGGGTCGGTACATATTGCCCTACTTAAAAACAATACAATACAAATACACGCGCATCCAAACACGCACGCACGCGTGCACTTATTCATGTGTATATGCATATCTGTTAGAGTATCGTCCAATGTCAGTGTTAATATCGCATTGCTTACCTTCGAGTCTTACCAAAACTCCCCATATCTATAACTGACATATTAATTAATTACCTACTCTATGCGAATTGTTTGCTGTCGTCTACGGTAGAAAGATTCTTTGTCTTCGTGTTCAGAGAATGGAAAGCTGATTGGTATACAAAAGGGCTTCACATATTTCTCATGTTTATGTATCGAGTACGATAACGTTTCCTTTCTATTCTGAATGATCAACAAAAAGAAACAACAATACTGATCGATCTATCTTAATTTTCATTTTATTTGTTCATTTTATCTTATAGTAATTTATTTCGTTATTATAAATTTTGTTTATATCGAATGTATAATTTCTAAGTTATACATTCTACATTTGAAATATTAAGAAATTAAGTTTTTACTTTGAACGTCGCGTCTTAATATTGACTTGTTTTAATTAAAGGTTTTTGATCAGTCACTGTTATTGCTTTGCAATTAACATCAAGATGTATTATAAGAATCATAAGTCAAAAGAGAAAAAAATAATAAATATGATTGCATTTGTTACAATAAATGAAACAATTTCGAAAATTGATGTCACGTATCGCAAAAGTTAGAATCGAGAAAAACTCGTTGAAAATACTTCTTTCTAAGTCGATCTCTTTGCGATGGTTCGTGCACGTCGTCCAACAGGAAGGTAGATCGAGAAATCGCATGATGTGTCCCTTCAGTCGACACACGTATTCGCCTTGGGCTTGATTGCGGCCGTGTTGAAGTTTGCCAGGAGTGGACCACTGGGTCGTGAATTGTTTCTTTAAGAACGCTCTATATATCACATCTCGACAATATTAATTTCCTCTGGGTTGCGTTCTAGATCTTCGTCGTATATATTACAGCTACTTCCATATTAAAGTATCTTCGTATATTTTTAAATTCCTGGAATTTCTGATTTTATTGAAAAAATTGCTTATACACCACATCTTGCAATTTAACTTTTATTTATCTTCGATTTAAATATTATAAACAGAAGGTATTGTTGAAAGATTAAAAATGTTTCTTCAAATTTCATTGGAAAAATAAAAAATAAAAAAGAAAAAGAAAAAACAGGAAAATAAATCTTGCATCAAAATATAAGCAAATCTTAATATCTCTTGCGATAAAAAGAATATTTTAATATCATCCGATAAGAAAGTTCGACTTTAGTTCGCTCTTATAAACGATCGTTGATCTTTCTTATCTTCTTTCTGTTTTGTTTTTAAATATTTCTACCACCACTATCACCACTAACACCCTTGTACGCGAGATACAAACTCTTAGTTGGAGTTTCCGTTTCCGAGGGAAGAACAACCCAGGTTCTTTGTCTT
This sequence comes from Polistes dominula, assembly GCF_049000335.1. Taxonomy (NCBI): domain Eukaryota; kingdom Metazoa; phylum Arthropoda; class Insecta; order Hymenoptera; family Vespidae; genus Polistes; species Polistes dominula. The sequence continues at coordinate 5,751,839 of NW_028300925.1, read as the reverse complement.
CTTTGTAAAATTTAATTTATAACCGGAGGGGGCTTGTTCGAGATCCAGGCGTTGCGAAAGAGAGATCGAGAGAAAGAAAATGAAAGAGAAAGAAGAAAAAAAAGGGAAATTGTATAGGGAGAAGGAAATAGAGAGAAGAAGGAGCTCGCGAACCACGAATTCAATTCCCTTTTCCGAGGGCTGGCTTAATGGATCGTACTCTTACGTAATATCTGAGCTATCGTTTTTACTGTTATTTCCAATAACAACGTCGATGGCCGAAACGCAATGCGATACAACGTCATTTTCGCTCATCCTCACCTTTCTCATATTGAACCCTTTTAATACTCCATACAATCTTATATTACTTTTATTCGTTTTACAATTATTTCGAATTATACTTTACCTCTCCGTCTTTTTAATATTCCTTAACATCAATTCTTTATTGAGTTTATCATTCAATTTTAAACGTGATAATTTATTTTAACATATTAGTGTCAATTTAAATCGTTGTTAAGTTGATGATAATTGATTCGAATCAGTTCATTGTTTTTAAACGTAAATATTTAATTTTAAATATGATCGAACGATAAATCGATGTTTTTACGTTGTCTCCTAGCATATCAATGTTTTTTTTTTATTTTTTAACCGAGTCAGTGTTTTCTCACAATCTTCTCTGTCTAATCCGAGGACATTTGAAATCGTGAAAATGCAGTTTTTCTTGCGTTATTTTAGGTCGCATCCAGTCGTTTCTATAAATATTTACTAGAGAAGCTTTGGTGGTGTCCTACTGCGGCAAAGCAAAATCGTATTCCGTTGATTCATATCCGCTTGATATTAGCAAAACGTAGAATGATTTCGACGTTCCGAACAAATTCAGAAAATCAATTCGTCGCCAACAGAAAAACATCCTTAACTTACGAATGCCCTTACTCAGCTTTATGCATGAATGATTAATGTAAGTTACACGTTGAACGATCTTACCTTCACTACCTCACCCAACATTAATTATTTATTTTGAATAATATTATAATATTTTTCTCTGTAAAGAGCATGAATCACAGGTAAAACAAAACTGAATTGTAGCTTTAAGGAAATTACAAATTCATGGGGAAATATTAAATTTTAATTATGCATATTATTAGAATTTTATTTATAAGATATCTAATGTTGATTTAAATTAATTTAGACTGTTTGACTATTTTTAGTTAATCTCCAGTGGTTTCCAATCGAAAGTGAAATAAATAACAACAATTTTTTGATTATTTAAAAAAGCGAGACTAAAAGGATAATTACAAACATACTGATTAAGGTTTCTATATTAATATTGAGTGTTTGTTAGTGATGTAAAGAAAAGAAACGCGATATATCAAAGAAACGAATAACGAGAGTTGAGCTTTTATTACTTTATCACAAAAGGGTTGTTGTTTGGCTATTGTTATTTCGTTCGTCTTATGTTAGATTTTCTGAAACGTGTGGAGCTCTTTGTGCTATCGGGCTTTGCGAAAATGCTTTCGAACGTGCTTTGAGAGAGAAGTTCGTTTGATTTCAGATTATCTGGAATTTCTCGCATGGCACGGTCAACGTTAGTAGTAGTAGTAGTAGTCTATCGGCTTGTAGAAGGAGAGACAGGTTCGATTTGAAAAGAAAGCGTCACCAAATATACGGCGTAGTAATTTTATTGGAAAGGTGTCGATAAACGAGTAACTTTATTGTAATTTAATATATTTTATTCGAATTACAGTTGTATGGTAACAATGTGAATCAGTTAAATGCACCAGCTTGCACTACCCGATATTGCACTTTATCGGCTACGATGAATAATCCTTTATATAGTTAAAATCGAAAGTGTAATATTGCATTTATTAATTATTGACATCGAAATTAGCCGAACGGAACGAAGGTTTTTTCTCCATTTTACCATCAACACTCCATAACCATTAATTTTGTAAATACTAGTTAATAGAAAAAACACAGTTATATGATTGCAACGAAAATTTCAATAACAAGAGTATCAATCGTGGAAAATATTTTTCGTACAATTTTATAAACGAATCCCCCTGGAAAGAACAAAAATGAAATAGAGCTTTAGACGAATGAGTATTGTCTAGTGTATAGTGTAGCAACGATAGCATCATTTCTGTCACTATTGTTAGCATGAAAAGACAGTGTCAGGGATCAAACGGATGTCATTCTGCTATCGCTCATATAACAATATTTGTGTTCTACGAATCAGGTAACAATCGAATGTGATCTGTACGATGGAAAACTGTTGAAGAATCCTGATTAAAAGGAAGACAAAAGTAGACAAAAAAAAAGAAAGGAAGAGAGGAAACGTAGGAGTAAGGGTCGAATATTCATGCAATATTCCGTGCATTCGTACCTTTTGAATCAAGTGTGCTCATAGGTATGGGTATGTACAATAGATTTGATTCTTCAAAGATCGCAATACGATCGCGATGCGAGTTTGTTAAACGTTTCATTGTTCGCCTCAAAAAGTCTGGAAAAAAAAAAGATAATAGAAGGGTTACGATGGTGTCTGAACAATTGAAAATATTAAACCAAAAGTGCAATGGAAAATAAAATATTATAGAAATGTAAGTTCAATTTGTTTTTTATTTATTTGAAGTATTAGAAAAATGGATAATTTAGAATATACTAATTTTTAATGTGTAAAGTCTTAACTAAATTCACGTGTCTTATAATGGTTAAAATAATAATTTCGATAATTGAAATTTTCATAGTAATTAGTAAGTAAAACTAATATTAATAACATTTCTCATAAGAGAAAATTATATAAATAATGTTTAGAAATAAATGAATATTGATTATATAATTGAAATCATTAATGAAACTGAAATAGCAGCTGGTGAAAATTTTACTGAATAACATTTCGTAAATTTATCCAGTTCCCTTCATCAATCTCCTTCTACTTCAAAAACACCACCTTCGCAAAATATATCTTAATTCTATCCAGTTGCTTACCCTCTCTTTCATCCAACGATATCCTTTAAATTCCCCCTAAACTGATGGAAAGAAACAGTGGAATATATCATTTTTAGTAATTCATTATAATATCATAAATCTATGTATTTCTGAATTTGACTTATTTTTTAGGATAAATATGGTTTATATAATTTTTATATTAAAAATTATAAAGTATAAATTATAAATATATTATACTTTGAATATAGAGTAAAGTATCTTTTTGCATTTGCAGCTAACCAAAATGTAATATCCATTTTAATTATTTCAGATTTTAAAACATTTCAACAATAAATAAATATATTTTTCATTATTCGTAGGGAAATACTAAAATGAAACAAGAAAATGCTTTACATCGTCATTCATTAATTCTTTCAATGAAATGTAAAATTTTTGTTTCGCTATTTTTAATTTAAATATTTGGCTAATCAATTATCAATTATATTTCTCTTTCCTTTTTTGTATTATTTTTTTTAATATTTTTTTTCACATAATGTTCGAAACACTAATTATTTTTCGACTAATTTTTATCTAATTGTAAGAAGCAAAAAGATTAATTATACTGTTTATTAAGCAATCGATTGCTTTCAAATTCTGAAGTCAATTTATTAACGATCAAAAGACTTAATTAAAATCATCGTTCTTCAAGAGTAAAAAAACAAAAAAACATTGAAAAGAACGCTTTTTATTTACGTAATGTGAGAACGAATAAAATTTTCTTTTAAATATCGAATCTCTAATTGAAATTCCATATGACTATATAATTTACATACAAATGTAAAAAACGATATGAAAAAATTCTATCGAGAAAATGTACCGCTTTGTCCCTTATTTTCTCCGTTCACTTCTCTCTCCTATACCATATCATATTATTATACAAACTATTTGAAATATTTATCACTGACGTATATTAAAAACTTGACCATTCAGCTGTAAGTTCAAATTAAAATGATATTGCATAATGTACGTTCCATTTGTTATAAACATTTAAGTAAAAGTATTTACATACGTATGAAACTATACATATACATATACATATACATATGACTCAACTAGAATTACAATAATAAAAACAAGTATCAATTACTATATAATAGATTTATCATTTATATATTAGACATTAATTTAACATGAAACTTAAAAAAAAAAACATATATCTATGATTGATTGCGTAGCTTTTAGGAACGTGTTCATTTACGTCCAGTTTTGATTAAATTTATAAACGAATTTAGAGTCGCCCTTTCAAGAATCCTCGCAGTACGTACAAAGGGCCTCCAATGTTGGTGGTGGTCGATGTTTGAAAAACAATGCACTCCATGCCGCTCTGTAATCACACGAATGAGAAAAGAATGTGGGAATGGGTGAAAATGAAGGGGAATGAAAGGGATATGGCCGACGGTATATCGTCGATATCTGGTGTAGCTCACGCATTGTCTGGCTGCATACTCGTCCTATTACGCATCTCATGTCAGGACAAAGGCACTAACTGGAAAGTACATACGCCGCAGACGCGAAGCTTCCATTTAGATTCACCAGACGCTCGGGAAATCCATTCTCGTCTTTCTCTATCCTCTCTGACTCTGCTTTCTGCGTATGTCGTCGTGATGTCGCCAGTGAAACGTCAAATGTCTTCTACACGAAAGAACAAAAAAAGAGAGAGAGAGAGAAGAAAAAGAATAGTTCGCTTTCGTATTTTTCCCTTCACCGAGCCGATTATACGTAGGTAAATACGTGACTTCTAGACGTTACAATTTTACCTTTACGAAAATATTATTTCTGTTCTTTTTTTCTTTTTTTCAAATTTTTATTTTACATTTTTTCCTTTGGTAATTTTCAGAATAGTCAAAATATGCTATTTATATTATAGAATATTATTTTATAGCATTTTGTTACCATATTTTTCCCAAAGATACATATACTTTGTTTTTTTCGTACTCGTTTTTATCAAGATTTATTCGATATACACCTGTTGTCTCGCCGAAGTTCATAATTTTCTTCGTAACTCAATCGACCAACTGCATTATCCGAACGCATCTGCCACGTTTCGACGATTCATTTAACGGACACTGAATCTTAGGGTATTTTCCGGTACTTTTTCTTCGATCTCTGAGCACGCGATAAAATCTCGGCTTAAACGTTTTATCTCTACAATTTTGTCCTATCTTTTCGTATTTTCCGTGAATCCGTAGGATTTGTAGTGGATCAAGCACGCAAATAGCATTAGGACTTTGTACGGTAAATAAAACGCACCTGTCAACCGAGATATGTCGGCTTATCGAGAATTAAATTTAATCGTTCTAACGATTGTTCTCTCATTTTAACTGAATACTGATGTGTCTTCGAAACGTTACATTTAATAAACGAAAACAGCTTAGAATGTACATTCGTATGATTTAGTATACTTTCCTTTTACAATTAGTTACATTATCATCTTGTAATTGCATCGATATTTTTTCTCCTCCTAACCATTTGTAATACGCATTTATTTTCGTATTAAACTGAAAAACGAGAAAACGCGTTTCCCTTTTTTTAACGAGTTGAAATTGTCAGCAAGTCCAATTGGAAGTCAACGATCCGCGTTTGTATAATGAACGAGAATGAAAATAAAGGAGAGTAAAAACGATTCTATAAAGTTTATAATGATAACGTACGAGATTCGAAATTCACTCGACGCATCAATTTTCCTCCCATTTTACTCGCGTAATCCTTTCGCCGGAGCGAAAAATATTGTTCGGCCGATTGGACTGAGAAAATCCGATCGAAACGAGATCCGAAAACCAAAACTATTGTCCTCGAAATGCAAATCCCTCGGGCAGGGTGAATACTGCGCCCGTCTGGTTCGCTCGCGCCCAACCTTACACCGTGGAATCGTTAGTACGCTTCTGCACAATAAACTTTCATCGAGTATGTAAAACAGTTGGACAAGGCGGAGAACGTGTTTTTCCACCATACGAACGAGAAATAGCAAGCGTTTCCGAGTTTACATAGTTGCGAGTATATGCAGTCTCTCTCTTTCTCTCTCTCTCTCTCCCTCTCTCTCTCTCTCTTTCTTTACCCGAGTTTCGTCATGTTGATTGACTTAATCTGCATACGAACGTTGTCCTTGATAGAGTACAATTAAATCTGGTAGCGAATGAAACCAACTCAGTCCATTTTCCCCCTACAGCTAATATATAGCCAGCCATATCAACACTATCGACTGATTCGCTACAATACTTTTACTATATTGCATTACTGATTTGTGGTTGATTTTAATTAACCAGCTTGGAATTTCATTACGATTCACCTTTGTCTACGAAAAGAAGGTAAACGTTATATAATCACGAACGCATAATATTATCACATAAAATCATTTAACATGACTTTTTAATCAAAGTACTTTTACGTCATTGTATTCGTAATCTATTTCACTTTGTGATTATTCCATTTTTGGAACGTTTAATTAAAATAAATGGAAGTAAAATCAAATAATCGAAATCGATATTTATTTTAACTCTGTAAGATAAAAATTATTATACTTTTTAGATAATTTAAGATATTCTTAATTAATTTTAATTAACACTAGACGTAAAATATTAAATGAATCTTTCTTCTGTAAACGTCCATTTGGTTCGTTTTTCCAAAATATTTTTTTACGAAAATTTACGAGTAGTCACAATATTATTTATCAGAAATGTAGCATGGAAAGTGCAAGGGGATAGAGAGAAATGATTAGAGAGAAAGGAAGAGAATTTTCCTCTCATCTATCATACTATCTCCTAAGATTTATGAATTTTGCAGGGGAACGTCGATATGCGAATAGCCGTTTGAAGGGATGAAGATCGAAGTCGGAGGTAAAAGGTCTCGAAAGAGAATCGTTTTTCAGAAAAGAAAAAGCGTTTTTAAAACAACTTTGTCGTTATATCGGACGATACTTTTTTTCTTTTCGTTTAAATTTTCTACTCTCTTATTTGATTTATTGTCATTACACTTATTTCTATTCCTCATACTTTTCAATTCGAGGATTACCAGCTTTTCCTCGTATACACTATGTTTTTGAACGAAATTTTGACAATTTTTAGATTAATCCTTTTATTTCTTCTTTTTCTTTTTGATGAGATAATATTTTATTTTTGTATTTTTATTTTTACTTTTGCGAGATACTATACAGATTTAGCATAAGTATATACGATATAGACACTTGTATAAACTTAAATACGTACTTAGAATTACTTTGGTGAAAAGAAGATCATAAGCTTAACTAATGCATGATGGTATACGAAATAGGGAGGATTTGTTCGACAATTCGAAGTGCGGTTTTCGTTAACATGTTTGCCGTGAGTACGCAACTTTCCCCTTCTCCTTTCCTCCTTTTCTTCTTGTACTCGTTGTACTCGTTGCCTCACCTATCTACGATAACGCTATTTCACTACGTGCAAGTCTCTTCCCTCAGGAAAACGGTGCCTCGTGTGAAATCTAATTCTGACGGTGCTTTCTTTTTCATTCTTTCTTTCTTTCTTCTTCTTCTTTCTCTGTCTCTCTCTCTCTCTCTCTCTCTCTATTCTTTTTCTTTTTATCCTTCTTTTTCAAGCCACCCTTTCTCACCCCTCTTCTCTTTTAGTCGAAACTTTTTAAGTGAAAAGCTCACGTTCTCTTTCTATAGGTACACTATTTCTCGCGAATGGGACGTACGTTTCCTTTTATTTTCCTAAGAGCCAGTAAGAAAAACGTTTTTATCATGGAAACGAACCACCTAAGACTAGCGAAATTTTCTTTAAAGAAAGATGCATTTCCTTTCGATTATTTTCTCTTATCAAAATATTCCTTTTGAAATAGAACTTATCTGGTTGGTAGGTATGAGTAGTATCATATCGTTATTCCGATCGGTAAAAAAAGGTCATTAATCTTACGATCAGTCGCATACGTCATGTAAATGATCATTTTAAAGCTTATGTTTTCCTATTGTCAATTTAAAATGAAAGAATCGTGGAAAAACGTCGAAAAAGAAAATCGGTAAAATGAAAGAAATTCTTTCTCTATTGGAGAACATGGAGATACAATTCTGACTATTTCGATCTCTCCTACAAAACTTTATAACTGAAAAACTCTCGTCCCCCTTTTCTCTGTTTCGTCTCTGCCATTCCGCTTCTCCCATGTGAATTGTTTCTTTTGCGGAAAACGAGATGCGATGCGAGTATTTCTTTTATCTTTTCATCTTTTCTTATTCTCTTTCTCTTTTTTCTTTATATATAAAGAAAAAAAAGCGAACCGAAAGAAAGAATGCAAGAAGAAAGAGAACTGCTCGCAAGTGGGAAGAAAGTGAGCATAATGCAACGAAACCATGAATATTATATACAGGTAGATCCGAATTGTTGCACTTTTCTCTTTCGGTAGACGAGCCTTAAACGTTAGCATATAAGAAAAAAAAGGAGCAGGAAACGTAAAAAAGTGTGGTACGATTATTCATAGAAAGTAACAAGTACGCAACCACGTTGTTGGAATTTCACGGTACATAATAATGGCACGTCCACCTTTTTTAAATCTTTACGGTTTCGCGAATAAAAGAAGGTAAAGTTGTTATTCGTAAGGGGTAATAGTATGCTTGCAAGGTACCAGACACGTGGAGAGCCACACTACACTACACTTATGTAGCTTCCGGTTTTATGACTTCTCGCTAAAGTTTCGTCTAATTGTCCTATAAAAGTTAACCGAAGCGAATATCGTATGCCGTTAAATCGTCTCTTTTTTGCGAAATGTTGGAATAAAATTTGCCAACGTAGAGAACGTTTAAATACGAGTCATCATATATATTAAAGCTCACGTTCTTATATAATATTTCTAATCACTTTTTTATGTAATATATGTATAGAAAGAGAATGAGAGAGAATCGGGATGATGAGAATAATTTAAGAATTCAGTGATTTCATAAGGATATTTTATTTTGCTACACTTTTCTTTCTATCTAAAACACCATCATCGTTTGACTTTTACTTTTGTTCTTACTCGATTACTCGCTCGTTACTTTTTTATCGGGATGAGTAAAATCGTTTCTTTTCAAGGGTTTATTTTTATCGCGAATTAATTTATAAATTAGTCAAGAAAGAATACTCTCTTTCTTTTTCTAGATTACATTAGAGATTTGATTTAACTGCTTGGTTTCTTCCTTTCACTTTCTTATTATTTTCTATCCCGATAAAAGAAAGTCTTCTACGATTCATTCTTATATATTTATAAGTAACTGATCGATATTGGGAACAAATAAGTCGAATCGAAGGAATATCAAGTAAAATATTCTAAAGAACAAAGTTTTCCTTAAGATCATTAAATAAAATTTCTTTACCCTAGATTTCTAAGTACAATACCGCCAAGCGGAAAGGGAAAAAAGCGTTCAAGAAA